>NC_092270.1:23410592-23633092 GCF_036320965.1 Panulirus ornatus
TTCCACCTCCAATTTGGTCTCCCACTTCTCCTCGTTCCCTCCACCTCCGACACATATATCCTCTTGGTCAATCTTTCCTCACTCATTCTCTCCATGTGCCCAAACCATTTCAAAACACCCTCTTCTGCTCTCTCAACCACGCTCTTTTTATTTCCACACATCTCTCTTACCCTTATGTTACTTACTCGATCAAACCACCTCACACCACACATTGTCCTCAAACATCTCATTTCCAGCACATCCATCCTCCTGCGCACAACTCTATCCGTAGCCCACGCCTCGCAACCATACAACATTGTTGGAACCACTATTCCTTCAAACATACCCATTTTTGCTTTCCGAGATAATGTTCTCGACTTCCACACATTCTTCAAGGCTCCCAGGATTTTCACCCCCTCCCCCACCCTATGATCCACTTCCGCTTCCATGGTTCCATTCCCTGCCAGATCCACTCCCAGATATCTAAAACACTTTACTTCCTCCAGTTTTTCTCCATTCAAACTTACCTCCCAATTGACTTGACCCTCAACCCTACTGTACCTAATTACCTTGCTCTTAACTTTCTTCTTTCACACACTTTACCAAACTCAGTCACCAGCTTCTGCAGTTTCTCACATGAATCAGCCACCAGCGCTGTATCATCAGCGAACAACAACTGACTCACTTCCCAAGCTCTCTCATCCCCAACAGACTTCATACTTGCCCCTCATTCCAAAACTTTTGCATTCACCTCCCTAACAACCCCATCCATAAACAAATTAAACAACCATGGAGACATCACACACCCCTGCCGCAAACCTACATTCACTGAGAACGAATCACTTTCCTCTCTTCCTACACGTACACATGCCTTACATCCTCGATAAAAACTTTTCACTGCTTCTAACAACTTGCCTCCCACACCATATATTCTTAATACCTTCCAAAGAGCATCTCTATCAACTCTATCATATGCCTTCTCCAGATCCATAAATGCTACATACAAATCCATTTGCTTTTCTAAGTATTTCTCACATACATTCTTCAAAGCAAACACCTGATCCACACATCCTCTACCACTTCTGAAACCACACTGCTCTTCCCCAATCTGATGCTCTGTACATGTCTTCACCCTCTCAATCAATACCCTCCCATATAATTTACCAGGAATACTCAACAAACTTATACCTCTGTAATTTGAGCACTCACTCTTATCCCCTTTGCCTTTGTACAATGGCACTATGCATGATTCCGCCAATATATATATATATATATATATATATATATATATATATATATATATATATATATATATATATATATATATATATATAAATGTAAATGTGAATAAGAGCAACGTAATTAGGTACAGTAGGGTTGAGGGTCAAGTCAATTGGGAGGTAAGTTTGAATGGAGAAAAACTGGAGGAAGTAAAGTGTTTTAGATATCTGGGAGTGGATCTGGCAGCTGATGGAACCATGGAAGCGGAAGTGAATCATAGGGTGGGGGAGGAGGCGAAAATCCTGGGAGTCTTGAAAAATGTGTGGAAGTCGAGAACATTATCTCGGAAAGCAAAAATGGGTATGTTTGAAGGAATAGTGGTTCCAACAATGTTGTATGGTTGCGAGGCGTGGGCTATGGATGGAGTTGTGTGCAGGAGGATGAATGTGCTGGAAATGAGATGTTTGAGGACAATGTGTGGTGAGAGGTGGTTTGATCGAGTAAGTAACGTAAGGGTAAGAGAGATGTGTGGAAATAAAAAGAGCGTGGTTGAGAGAGCAGAAGAGGGTGTTTTGAAATGGTTTGGGCACATGGAGAGAATGAGTGAGGAAAGATTGACCAAGAGGATATATGTGTCAGAGGTGGAGGGAACGAGAAGTGGGAGACCAAATTGGAGGTGGAAAGATGGAGTGAAAAAGATTTTGTGTGATCGGGGCCTGAACATGCAGGAGGGTGAAAGGAGGGCAAGGAATAGAGTGAATTGGATCGATGTGGTATACCGGGGTTGACGTGCTGTCAGTGGATTGAATCAGGGCATGTGAAGCGTCTGGGGTAAACCATGGAAAGCTGTGTTGGTATGTATATTTGCGTGTGTGGACGTATGTATATACATGTGTATGGGGGTGGGTTGGGCCATATCTTTCGTCTGTTTCCTTGCGCTACCTCGCAAACGCGGGAGACAGCGACAAAGCAAAAAAAAAAAAAAAATATATATATATATATATATATATATATATGGGTATGTTTGAAGGAACAGTGGTTCCAACAAAGTTGTATGGTTGCGAGGCGTGGGCTATGGATAGAGTTGTGCGCAGGAGGATGGATGTGCTGGAAATGAGATGTTTGAGGACAATGTGTGGTGTGAGGTGGTTTGATCGAGTGAGTAACGTAAGGGTAAGAGAGATGTGTGGAAATAAAAAGAGCGTGGTTGAGAGAGCAGAAGAGGGTGTTTTGAAGTGGTTTGGGCACATGGAGAGGATGAGTGAGGAAAGATTGACCAAGAGGATATATGTGTCGGAGGTGGAGGGAACAAGGAGAAGAGGGAGACCAAATTGGAGGTGGAAAGATGGAGTGAAAAAGATTTTGTGTGATCGGGGCCTGAACATGCAGGAGGGTGAAAGGAGGGCAAGGAATAGAGTGAATTGGAGCGATGTGGTATACCGGGGTTGACGTGCTGTCAGTGGATTGAATCAAGGCATGTGAAGCGTCTGGGGTAAGCCATGGAAAGCTGTGTAGGTATGTATATTTGCGTGTGTGGACGTATGTATATACATGTGTATGGGGGGGGGTTGGGCCATTTCTTTCGTCTGTTTCCTTGCGCTACCTCGCAAACGCGGGAGACAGCGACAAAGTATAATAAAAAATAAATAAGAATATATATATATATATATATATATATATATATATATATATATATATATATATATATATATATATACTTACACATATATATGTATATTTTTTTTCATATTTTATTGTCATTTACCGCATCAGCAAGGTAGCACCAGGAAACAGACAAAGATTGGCCCATATACCCATACACACACACACACACATATACATAAACTCCCATACACGCACATATACATATCAACATATACATACATACACAAACATATAAAAATATACAAATGTGCATATTCATACTTGCTTGCCTTCAGCCATTCCTGGCACCACCCCACCCTGCAGAGGACAGCATCACTACCTCGTTCTTCAGCAAGGTAGTGCCAGGAAAACAAGCAAAAAATGCCATAATCGTTCACACTCAGTCTCTATCTGTCATGTGAAATTCACCAAAACCACAGATCCCTCTCCACATCCAAACCCAAAAGACCTCTCCATGGTTTACCCCAGACGTTTCACATGTCCTAGTTCAATCCATTGACAGCACATCGACCCCGATATACCATTACATTCCAATTCACCCTATTCCTTGCACACCTCTGGTAAGGGTGTCTGAATGTGCATGGATGTAACCAAGATGAGAAGAAAGAAGAGATAGGTAGTATGTTTGAGGAAAGAAACCTGGATGTTTTGGCTCTGAGTGAAACAAAGTTCAAAGGTAAAGGGGAAGAGTGGTTTGGGAAAGTTTTGTGAGTAAAGTCAGGGGTTGGTGAAAGCACAAGAGCTTAGGAAGGAGTAGCACTACTCCTGAATCAGGAGTTGTGGGAGTTTGTGATACAGTGCAAGAAAGTAAATTCTACACTGATCTAAGTAAAATTGAAAAAGAATGGAGAGAGATGGGTGATTAATGGTGCTTATGCACCTAGTCATGGGAAGAAAGATCATGAGAGGCAAGTGTTTTGGGAGCAGCTGAGTGAGTTTGTCAGCAGCTTTGATGCATGAGACCAGGTTTTAGTGATGGGTGAGTTAAATGCAAAGGTGAGTAATGTGGCAGTTGAGGGTATAGCTGTTGTACACAGGGTATTCATTGTTGAGAATGAAAATGGTGAAGAGCTTGTGGATTTGTGTGCTGAATAAGACTGGTGATTGGGAATACCTGGTTTAAAAAGAGAGATATACATAAGTATATGTATGCAAGTAGGAAAGATGGTCAAAGGGCAATTCTAGATTATGTGTTAATTGACAGGGAGTAAAAGAGACATTTGGATGCTTATGTGCTGAGAGGGGCAGCTGGAGGGATGTCTGATCACTATTTTGTGGAGTAGATGAAGAAAAAACGTTGAGGAGAAGATAGTGGTGAGCTTGGAAGGGAGACTTGTATGAGGAAGTATCAGGAGAGATTGAATGTAGAATGGCAAAAGGTGAGAGGAAATGACCTTAGGGGGGTGGGTGAGGAATGGGACATATTTAGGGGAGCAGTGACGGCTTGTGCAAAAGATGCATGTGGCATTAGAAAGGTGGGAGGGGGCAGATTAGAAAGGGTAGTGAGTGGTGGGATGAAAAAGTAAAGTTGTTAGCAAAAGAAAAAGGGAGGCAATTGGGTGATACTTGCAAGGAAGTGCAAATGATTGGGAAATGTATAAAAGAAAGCAGCAGGAGGTCAAGAGAAAGGGGCAAGGGTTGAAAATGAGGGCAAATGAGAGTTGGGGTAAGAAAGTACCATTAAACTTCAGGGAAAATTAAAAGATGTTTTGGAAGGAGGTAAATAAGGTGTGTAAGACAAGAGAACAAATAGGAACATTGGTGAAGGGGGAAAGTGGGGAAGTAATAACAGGTAGTGATGAAGAGAGAATGAGATGAAATGAGTATTTTGAAGGTTTGCTGAATGTGTTTGATGATAGAGTGGCAGTTATAGGATGTTTTGGTCAGGGTAAAGATGATAAGAATGGCAGATATAGGGTGTTTTGGTCTGGGTGTAGTGCAAATTAGGAGGGTTAGGGAGAATGGTTTGGTGAAGTGACAAGAGGTATTAACTGTTTTGTTGACTGGTTGGTAAGGATATTCAATGTATGTATGGATCATGGTGAAGTAAGTGCCTGATGATTGGCAGAATGCAAGCATAGTGCCACTGTACAAAGGCAAAGTACAGAGGCATAAGTTTGTTGAGTATTATTGGGAAATTATATTGGAGAGTATTGATTGAGAGGGTGAAGGCATGTACAGAGTACCAGACTGGGAGGGAGCAGTGTGGCTTTAACAGTGGTAGAGGTGGTGTGGATCAGGTGTTTGCTGTGTAGAATGTACGTGTGAAATACTTAGAAAAACAGATGGAGTTGTATGTAGCATTTGTGAATCTGCAGAAGGAATATGGTAGGGTTGATAGAGATGCTTTGAGGACGGTCTTAAGAGTATATGGTGTGGGAGGTAAGTTGCTAGGAGCAGTGAAAAGTTTTTACCAAGAAGGTAAAGCATGAGTACCAGCAGGAAGAGAGGAGAGTAATTGGTTCCCAGTGAATGTCGGTCTGCGGCAGGGGTGTGTGATGTCCCCCATGGTTGTTTAATTTGATTATGGATGTGGTGGTTAGGAAGGTAAATGCAACAGTTTTGGAGAGAGGTGTGAGTATACAGTCTGTTTGTGATGAGAGGGCCTGGGAAGTGAGTCAGTTTTTGTTCACCAACGATACAGCTCTAGTGGCTGATTGGAGTGAGAAACTGCAGAAGTTGGTGACCGAGTTTGGAAAAGTGTGTGAAAGGAGAAAGTTGAGAGTAAATGTGATTAAAAACAAGGTTATTAGGTTCAGTAGGATTGGGGGACAAGTTAACTGGGATGTAAGTTTGAATGGAGAAAAATTGGAGGAAGTAAAATGATTTAGATATCTGGGAATGGACTTAGCAGCAAATGGATCCATAGAAGTGGAAGCGAGTCACTGGGTGGGGAGGGGGCAAAGGTTCTGGAAGCAATGAAGAACGTGTGGAGGGAGAGAACGTCTTCTCAGAGAGCAAAAGTGGGAATGTTTGAAGGAACAGTAGTTCCAAGAATGCTATATGGTTGCGAGGCATGGACTATAGATAGGGTTGTACGGAGGAGGGTGGATGTGTTGGAAATGAAATGTTTGAGGATAATACATAGTGTGAGGTGGTTTGATCGAGTAAGTAATGAAAGGGTAAGAGAGATGTGTGGAAAAAGTGTGACTGAGAAAGCAGAAGGTGGTGTGTTAAAATGGTTTGGACATATGGAGAGAATGAATGAGGATCAAACCACCTCACACCATATATTGTCCTCAAACACTTCATTTCCAACACATTCACCCTACTTCCTAAAACCCTATCTATAGCCCATGCCTCAGGACCATATAACAGTGTTGGAACTACTATTCCCTCAAACATACCCATTTTTGCTCTGCAAGGTAAAGTTCTTAACATTCTCTCCTTCCACACATTCTTCATTGCTCCCAGAACCTTCATCCCCTCCCCCACCCTGTGACTCACTTATTTCCCTATAATTGTTAAATACATCTGTAGAACCTTTTCCTTTGAATACAGGATCAGTTATAGCTTTCACACAATCCTTAAGCACAACCTTTTGTTACCTTGCTAGATTACATATGAAATGTATCCACTCTATCACACTTTCTCCACACTTCAGCATTTCTTCCACAATTCCATCCACTCCAGGTGCCTTTCCTTCCTTCTACCCCCTTCTACCTCATTATCACCTTCTTAACTACCTTCTTGCTTTAGGCCCATGCACTTGAATCCTTTCCCTTTCATACTCCATACCCAACTGCTGTCGCTCCTTCTCCCATAATCATCGGGTTTTTCAAAATACTCTAATCTTCCTTTCACTTCCTTCTTTTGATTCAGCAAATCCCCTTCCTTACTTCTCACATGTATATTTCCACTCTTGTATCCACCTGTTTCCTTTCTCAACCCCTTCCATAATCCAATGAAGGTGTGTGTGATGGATGTGATATTGCAGGAAATGTAAAGGGAATGAATTGAAGAGTGATAGAGTGGGTGAAATGTAATATTTTGAGGTGGTTTGGAAATGTGGAGAGAATGCAAGACTGGGAGTTTACATGGAAAGTGTATGACAGTACAATTAAAGGGGTATATGTGAGAGGAATACCAACTGTAAGATGAGTAAATAGAGTGAAAGAATACTGGAAGAAGAGAAATGGTGGAACAATGCATGGAAAGGTGTATGCAAGGGAGGCATGCAAGGACAGGGATAAGTGGAGACTTTTGCCGAGGCCATCCCACTGATGGATGTTCCTGAAGGGAACAGGCATCAGAGATGCAGATAGATAGATAGATAGAGAGAAGCTCCTTTTTCTCCCACCAGTCAAACCATCACCCTTAATCACTCATCCTTTTTACTCCTCAGTATAACTGGTTAACTCTTGTGCCGTTTAGATTTTTGTGCCTAATCTCTGAATGAACACCGGCAAAAGGCAATTCCAGCATAGTGTTCCTAGAGGCAGCAGGGTTCCCAATTGATCCAAAAACCTAAAACCCCAACACACCTCACACGTTTCTCTGTTTTAAAAAACTATTATCGCCCTAATGGAGTTGGGCAATGCTTCCCCTTTTTAATCCAACTATAAGGTGTAATAAAAAGGTCACCAAGAGAAGGCAGGGTGAGACTTGAATACTCCAGAAAACTAAAGCATCCCATGAGGCACTGAAATTCAAAACTTTTCCCAGATTTTGTGCCCATACTGCAATAGCAGCACCACTTAACCTCTTTGCTTACAATACTGCCACTACATCATAGAGATCCATACCAATCAGTCTGTCTGTCAATAGTACATAATCCAATAAACCACACTTACCATCTTTCCTACTCCAACTATACTTATGTATGTCCCTTTTAATAAAGAAGGTATTCTCAATCACCATTCTTTCTTTAGCAAATAACTCCACAAGCTGTTCAACTTTCCTATTCACAGCACTAAATACTCCAAGCCCCCCAACTATACCCTCAACTACCAGATTACCGACTTTCACATTCAAATCACCCCTACTTATTCCTGAACTCTAACATCAAAACTACTGACACATTAACTCAGCTGCTCCCAAAACACTCACCTCTCTTCATCATTCTTCTCATGGCCAGGTGCATATAAGCACTAATAACCACCCACCTCTCGTATTCCACTTTCATTTTTTACTCATCGGTCAAGAGCTCACTTCCTTTCTCACAATCCCACAAATCCTCCTTCGACAGATACATTACCCTTACATATACTAAAAAAAAAAAAATATGAGCTTACCATCCTCCTGCGAAAATGCTGGGTCAATTTTTGGCGTGAGGAATGCAAGAAAGAGATTGAGGTGGTAGATACCAAGTGCGTAGCAAACAATGTACCAGCCTTGTCTCAGCATAATACGCAACACGAATCCAAGAACCATCACTAGAGTAAACACCCATCGTGAAGCTGTATGTGGAGTCCACTTGTCTAAGTAGTGTTGGTATAACTGAAAAATCAAAATTGTTTGAATCATTATAGGTGCAAATGTTTTCCATAAGCTTAATGAACACTCCATGTAAAGCTAGAGAAAGATTCATTAAAATTACCTCAAAAAATTAAATTAGGTGTTCTCACAATGTTATGGAAAATATGAAAATAATCCAAAAAACTGTAGGTTCCAAAATATAAAAATTATTTCTTTACTGGATAGTCTTTTGACCAGGAAGAGAACTTGCTTAAAGGAAGGTCAAAACACCCTTTTACCCATTGCTATGGTTTATCAATTATGATTTCACACTCTTAAACCATCATAACTATGAAGCTGGCTTATGTTCATTTACAAAGTCCTAGCAACCACACGGTAAATTGTCCTTGCTCATGATTTTATTTGTGACGAGTGTAGGTAGTACCTACAAGTCACTAACTTTCATCACTTGATACCCACTGGAATATACTTGGTCTCTCACTATAAGGCATAAAGAAATAGCTTTTAAAATTGGACACATGGGAGAGAATGTAAGGGTTCATACAGTGATGCTTACAGAGCTCTGCTTTCAATAGAAATAGGAAGTATTTCTTCATTATTCAAATAACATACAATGTTTTCTTTTCACACATACACATAGTTTGAACCTGATTTTAAATATTCTAAAAATGGAGTAGTATTATCTTTTGTTCATTTACTGCTACAAAGATTTTTCAAGATATAGCTGTCTGTAATATGCACATACTAAATGAACAAATACACAAACATATTACCCATGTTATCATGCAATTGTAGTTTATTTCATGATACGAAGGCCTGTCTTTTTGTATTGAATCAAGGCAGATAAGATTGTTATCACAGTTCTGTATGCTAAGAGATCCAGGATACACCTCGGCATTCTTGAAAATTATTGAGCATCATGAGCATGAGGGCAGTAAGACCCACTTCTGACCATGAGGTAATTCATTAGACTCCTAGGAACCCTGGAGATATTTCCTTTTGATTCATAGTAACCTTTATGACCATACTCATTTCTCACTTCTCTTCCTGATTACATCCACATACAGTTACAAATCCCTGACTGAGCCTTTGAGGAGGATGAGCACTCCTCACCTGCCTCCGTCTTCTATTTCCACTTTAAGATACTTGAGTTTACTCAAGTGACTTTTTGGTGGATTTTCAATGTTCTGAAATGACTTACTGGTGTATTTTCAATGCTTTTACGTGAGTCACATTTTAGAATAAAAAGTACTTTTATTGTACTTCACTACTTTTTGTTCAGGTGCCTAAATACATTCTGAATTTTTTCATGGTCTCAACATAAAACTATACTGGAATGACTGATTAGGAAAAAGCAAGACATGTGATCTTGACTCAACAAATTACAATAATGCAATACTTCCCTTCACTTCAAAACTTGCACATCCCATTCATATAAGCACTGATGATGATGCTAAGTAGACCAAGAAGGTCTATCACCATATAATGGTTGATAAAAGTTCAGTACAGTCATATATAATATATAGATGAGTTTTTCACTGTGAAAACAACAGAAGGATTTTGTTTTTAGGCTCCAATCAAGAGTCCAAATCAAGGCCAGGCCTCAATTGAAATATAAAGGTTAACGAAAAGGAGAGAGGAGAGACTAGCATAAGTATTCAAAAATTTTGGATTAATTTTATTTGTCAGTACACCGACTAGTTTATTGTGCACCCCATGCTCCTTCTGAGAGTGGTAGTGCAAATGGATTACAGAAGTCACAAAGGGTCTTACTTAGACCCCAGTAGGTTTGTGTTACATAGGATGTTGCAATTCATAGCAGATGTTTCATTATGTGGTTTCGTATGGTACGTTTTACTAACTATATGCAAAAAGTGGTTGTAGTACAAACTAAAATTTCAGGTATTTTACTTATTTTATCACACTTAATCGCTGTTTCCCGCATCAAGCAAGATAATGCCAGGAAACAGACGAAGAATGGCCCATCCACTCATATTCATTCTTTCATTCATTTATTTATTTATTTTGCTTTGTCGCTGTCTCCTGTGTTAGCGAGGTAGTGCAGGGAAACAGACGAAAGAATGGCCCAACCCAACCACATACACATGTATATACATACACGTCCACACACGCAAATATACATACCTATACATCTCAATGTACACATATATATACACACACAAACATATACATATATACACATGTACATAATGCATACTGTCTGCCTTTATTCATTCCCATTGCCACCTCGCCACACATGGAATAACAATCCCCTCCCCCCACATGTGTGCGAGGTAGCGCTAGGAAAAGACAACAAAGGCCACATTCGTTCACACTCAGTCTCTAGCTGTCATGTAATAATGCACCAAAACCACAGCTCCCTTTCCACCTCCAGGCCCCACAGAACTTTCCATGGTTTACCCCAGACGCTTCACATGCCCTGGTTCAATCCATTGACAGCACGTTGACCCCGGTATACCACATCGTTCCAATTCACTCTATTCCTTGCCCGCCTTTCACCCTCCTGCATGTTCAGGCCCCGATCACTCAAAATCTTTTTCACTACATCTTTCCACCTCCAATTTGGTCTCCCACTTCTCCTCGTTCCCTCCACCTGCGACACATATATCCTCTTGGTCAATCTTTCCTCACTCATTCTCTCCATGTGACCAAACCATTTCAAAACACCCTCTTCTGCTCTCTCAACAACACTCTTTTTATTTCCACACATCTCTCTTACCCTTACATTACTTACTTGATCAAACCATCCACTCATATACACATATATATAGATAAATGCCCATACATGCACATATACATATCAACATGTACACATATACAAACATACACATACACAGACTTATACATATATACACATGTACATACTCATACTTGCTTGCCTTCATCCATTACTGACACTACCCCATCCCACAAGAAACAGCTTTGCTATCCCCTGCTTCAGGAAGGTAGCTCTAGGAAAACATAAAAAAGGCCTCACTCATTCACACTCAGTCTCTAGCTGTCATGTGTAATGTACCGAAACCACAGCTCCCTATCCACATCCACAGACCTTTTCATGGTTTAGCCCACTGACAGTGTGTCAACCCCAGTACACCACATCGTTCCAATTCACTCTATTCCTTGCACGCCTCTCACCCTCCGGTACGTTCAGGTCACGATTGGTCAAAATCTTTTTCACTCCTTCCTTCCACCTCCAATTTGGTCTCCCATTTCTCCTTGTTCCCTCCACCTCTTGACACATATATCCTCTTCGTCAATCTTTCCTCACTCATTCTCTCTATATGCCTAAACCATTTCAACACACCCTCTTCTACTCTACCAACCACACTCTTTTCATTTCCACACATCTCTCTTGCCCTTTCATTACTTACTCGATCAAACCACCTCACATCACATATTGTCCTCAAACATTTTGTTTCCAGCACATCCACCTTTCTCTGTACAACCCTAACTATAGCCCATGCCTCACAACCATGTAATTTTGCTGGAAGTACTATTCCTTCAAACATACCCATTTTTGCTCTCCAAGATAATGTTCTCCACTTCTACATATTCTTCATCACTCCCAGAACTTCGCCCCCGCCCCATCCTCTGACTCACTTCTGCTTCCATGTTTCTATTTGCTGCTAAGTCCACTCCCAGATATCTAAAACACTTCACTTCCTCCAGTTTTTCTCCATTCAAGCTTACATCCCAATTAACTTGTCTCTCAACCCTACAGAACATAATAACCATGCTCTTATTCACATTTACTCTCAACTTTCTACTTTCACACACTTTTCCAAACTCAGTCACCAACTTCTGCAGTTTCTCACTCAAATCAGCCACTAGAGCTGTATCATTGGTGAACAACACCTGACTCACTTCCCAGGCCCTCTCATCCCAAACAGACTACATACTCGCCTTTCCCTCCAAAACTCTTGCATTCACCTCCTAACCACCCCATTCATAAACAAATTTAACAACCATGGGGATATCACACACCCCTGCCACGAACTGACATTCACTGGGAACCAATCACTCTCCTCTCTTCCTACTCGTACACATGCCTTACATCTTTGGTAAAAACTTTTCACTGCTTCAGGCAACTTACCTCCCAAACCATATACTCTTAAGACTCCACAAAGCATCTCTATCAACCCTATCATATGCCTTCTCAAGATCCATTAATGCTACATACAACTCCATCTGTTTTTCTAAGTATTTTCAACACATAAATGCTACATACAACTCCATCTGTTTTTCTAAGTATTTTCAACACACTTTCTTCAAAGCAAACACCTGATCCACACATCCTCTACCACTGCGAAAACCATGCTGCTCCTACCCAATCTGACGCTCTGTACATGCCTTCTCCTTCTTAATCAATATCCTCCCATACAATTTCCCAGGAATACTCAACAAACTTATGCCTATGTAGTCTGAACACTCACATTTATCCCATTTGCCTTTGTACAATGGCAATTAATTTTCATTTACACATATATTCTTTATTTCATATATTTTTCCTGTCTTATGTATATATGGTCATACGTCACATAGGCTGTAAGTAAGAGAAAGATATTATAACCTTTTTTACCTTTTTTTTCTTAAGTCTTCCCTCTACTGATCTTGTTTTGATTGACTGGTTTTGCTTCATCTCTTTAACTAAATCCATATTACTCATTATTTCTGATTCAAGCAGTGCTAGAGGTCTTAAATAATCCCAGTAGTAGTTAATGAAGATTACTAGAATCCACTCCACTCCATTTATCCCTGAGCAGAGTGGACAATAGCAATCTTCAATAAGTGGAGACTCTTTTGCCACAGTCACCCACTTACTGAGAGTTCCCAGAGGGAATGGGAGTCAAATAAAGAAAAACCTACGAAAGTAAATTATCCTACAAACTAAGGAGAATTTAGCGTCTGCAAAACAACATTGTCCACCATACAAAATTTGCACCCAACTATCACAGTACCACAAAAATTACAAATAAAATGTTACACTTACATTTTAGTACTTTGTCATCTCTGCTTTGGCTGTGATTACAATCTGCTGACATCTAAGCACGGAACTGGCCTGGTTCCTGAAGTATTCTAGGTCCATGTTTTGGGTCTATAGGATCTTATCTCCTGAATGTGGCAAGGCACTGATGAGATGTTGCAGGAAGCAAGCTCAACTTTCATCTGGTTCCTACAGTCCGCAATTGGGTTAAGTTCCAAAGAGTTTCAAGGCCATGACATTTGTTGAGTATTTTTCTCTGATAAGTAATTCATCATCTCTTTAGCCTTATGGCAAAGGGCACTATTCTGCATAATCACACCCATGAACTTCATAAAAAGGAAAAGGAAAATCCTTTAGCACCATAATGTACTGTTCTCCATTCATTGTAGTGATTTTAGGTAAAAAGTACAACCCTCTCCTACCCATTGCACTACTAGAGCAACCCCAGATCATCACACTATCTGGGCGTTTCACCATCTTCACTGTGAAACAAGTCATCCCAGCTGACACCCTTCAGTCTCCTCACCTTCTCCTGCCTTACTCCACTGTTATTCACTACACTCCTTGTATTTCTATGTAAATGTGAGTTGTCTGCATTTCATTTCCTTCCCAAGCAGGGTAGCTGGCTCACCGTTGGGAATATGAAGGTCCTTTTGCAAGAGTTGTTGAATGGCTCTTTGAGAGATGTTTCATATAAGTTTTGGATGGCTTTCCTTGATCAGTAGCCGATATGGGGTTGCTCTATTACTTCTTGTCTTAGGAGTTTATCCGTAGATGTAGTCTTCCTTGTGCGATTAAGGACAGGTTTTGGAGGTGGGATGATATTGTCAGGGAGGCCATGAGCACTTGCTAGCAGCAACCTAAGTGTGTGCTCTGAGTGCACCACTGTACCTAGAAATCTAACATGTCCACACATTTCTTGTTTTCTGACTTTCTCCTCCTTAGAAAGGTAAAAGCCAATCATCTTGAAGCACAAGTGGAAAAAATACCAAATTCCCAAAATGAAGTGGCAGCCAGGAGGAATAAAGAAAGAACCTCCTTCCCTAAAGATAGCCTGAAGCACACTGAGGCAGGTTGCTGATGCTCACACTGTTAGAAACAATGAGCTCATTAATCAGATGTACAATGATTTCACCCTGAGCGCACCATATGCTTGTGCCCACAATGAATCTTAGCCATCATCACCTTTGAAAATATATGAATGTGGACAAGATTATTTTGCAGACACTGTAGATGTCCAACTGCCAGAGTGTTTCCTCTTGGTTATATCAAAAATAAAAATATAACTTCCCTCTGGCAAATTGCACTTTTATACAACGACTTGCTGCAGTAGTTCACTTCGCAGTGTTATCCACCCACTCTCTTACAAAATGGGTCTCTTAAAAAGGAGACATAAAAAGAAAAAATCTTATTCACTCAAGCTGGCAACACTCCCTTCGATTTCAACAAGTTAAGCTTCTTCTCCTAATTCCCATTTAAACCCACAAAATCTGGCACTCTCAAACTATTATATACTGCATATAACACTCAGAGGCCCCTTTATACTCTACTTCCCTTTACTTGTGTTGTTATAATAGGCTTAATAAGCAGTAGATTCTTCTGTGTACATGTGTGTCTGTGTGTATACATGAGAGTAAAAACATGGTACATACATATACATGGTAAAGAGACAGGGCAACACAAATGTAAAGCTCTCTCCTCATAGCACATAAATAGAAATCAAACAGTTAGCTCCCACTGGCCACACCAAAAGGGGCTGTGTGCTATTCCTTTAAAATTTTCTCTAGCCCCTCTTGCACACTCTGACTCTTGATTGTGGAGTAATATTTACCAGTAAAACTGTGTGTAATGTGTTTATAAATGTTTATAAAGTGTTTATTGGTATACTTTAAGACATTTAAGTAGCTCAAACTTGTAACCATCATTAGTGCAAGAATTACTGTTGTGTCTCAATAAATGTCCATGTGCATACTCTGGATATTTGATCCCTTTGTAAAAGTAATTCAAAACATTATATATTTCAGGATATTTAGGCTTTTACAAGACAAAACAACACACCTGTTCAACCCCGTTAAATTGCACTGCTACATGCACGCATATGGCCAGCATTTGGTAATTACTTTAGATGATGACAAACATGATAATACACTGTGAATCCAGCTATGAGGATGATACTGATAATCCTAAATACAATCCTAAATCTAATGGTACTGTATTAACCATATGCCTGAATCTGTTTTGTGGGCTTCTGGTTGCTCTGCGTGGAGGTGCAGAGACAGTGCAGGGCAGACATGCAGCAACCTGCAACATGACTTTACTCTTGCTGTCTCTTTTCCCCAGCAGGACCAAGTGGTACAAAGCAATTGCACATGGTGCAACCATCTACTCCTTCCCACACTATCAACATACCACACCCTGAGAACCTCCCGTGAGCATACAACATTGCATCAAAAGGTAGGACTTTTATAAAATAGTTTTATTGTACAGGTACACCACCGAATTTCAAGCAACTGATGGTTCGGCACCTCAAGTCCAGACAAAATTACATGAGGGAACTTGAAATTACTACGGTCACCAGACTAGTTTACTGGGTGGCCACAGATGACGCTGTGTGTCGGGAGTGCTTATTTACATTCTTTACACTGCACTCGCCGGTGATGATACTGCAATTCTGTGAGATTCTTAGCTTATTCTGCTTAAATTCAACCCTAGCTATGGCTTCTAAGACATATGAGAGTGTCAGTCATGGTGTCAAACGTAAACACCACTCCATATCGATCCAAGATAAAGTAGAACTGTTGAAAAAATGGATCGTGGTATTTCGGTGCATAAGCTGTGTGACATCTACAGTATTGGTTCATCAACTGTTTATGCTATAAAGAAGCAATGGGAGAAAATATTGAAATTCTAAGCCGACATCAATTCCAAGAAGCAAATGACGATTAGAGAAACTATGAAAGATAGAAAGAGTACTGAGCATGATCGAGTGATGATGGAATGGTTTCAGCAGTGTCGGAGTGATGGAGTGGACTTGTCAGGTAGCATGATAATGGACCAGGCCAAGTTGTTCCAAAAAGAACTTGAATTACAACATGAGCTTCACTGTAGTGGGGGATGGCTTCAAAAATTCAAGAAGTGTCATGGAATTTCCATGAAAAAAGTGTGTATAGAAAAGCAGTCTGCAAAACACGAAGGAGCTGCCGAGTATGTGGACGAATTTGCAAAACTTGTAGCTGACGAGTATCTCAGTCTTGAGCAGGTGTATAATGCAGACAAAACTGCATTATTCTGGCAATGCACACGTAGGAAAACACTAACAACAGAAGACAAAGAAGACCCAACAGGATTCAAACAGGGGCGTATCTACGGGGAACAGCGCCTATGGCAAGCACTGAAATTGTGCCTCTGTCCAAACATATGACACAAATATCTTTTATTTCTATTACCTCTGCCAAGGAGATTATGTTTTTACCAGTGTTTGTTTGTTTGTCTGTGAGTAACTTTCAACAAAAGTTATGAACAAACTTTGATGAAATTTTCAGGGAAAGTCAGAAATGACTCAAGGACCAATCGATTAGATTTTGGGAGCAATCCACATCGTTCTATGGATCCAGGAAACTATTACAGAAATATAAATTTTTGTGAATAACTATTGAACTAATAATATCAATGTGATTCCAAATGCCAAAGATATGTTTTCATAGTAAAGAAATCTAAATCTTCAAGATCCAAATCATTGTCTGGATCCAGTACGCCATTACACAACAGGTGCCCCCCTTCAAGTGGCGCCCAGGGAACCTGCCCTACCTGCCATACCCTAGATACACCACTGGATTCAAACAATCTAAGGACAGACTTACCATCTTAGGGTGGTCAAACATTTAATATTTGTTTAATTCAAATGTCTCGCAGTCCATGGTATACTATGGACACATTGGAGATATATAATTAGTGGGTTAGAGGGGTGTTGATGAATTATCATTACGTGACGACCTTAGGTCTGGCAAAATGGTTAATCCGACAAGGATTTGGAACCAAGAGTACCAGAAAATCAGTGAAGTACCTGTACTATAATATATCATTATATTATACTTTATAGCTGTCTCCCACGTTAGCAAGGTAGCGCAAGGAAACACATGAAAGAATGGCCCAACCCACCCACATACACATGTATATACATACTCGTCCACACACACACATATACATACCTATACATTTCAATGAATATATATATATATATATATATACATACATCCCTGGGGATAGGGTATCCCTGGGGATAGGGGAGAAAGAATACTTCCCACGTATTCCCTGCGTGTCGTAGAAGGCGACTAAAAGGGAAGGGAGCGGGGGGCTGGAAATCCTCCCCTCTCGTTTTTTTTTAATTTTCCAAAAGAGGGAACAGAGAAGGGGGCCAGGTGAGGATATTCCCTCAAAGGCCCAGTCCTCTGTTCTTAACGCTACCTCGCTATCGCGGGAAATGGCGAATAGTATGAAAAAAAAAAATATACATACATGATCTGATCATTCCTTTTTCCATAGCCAGAGGTTGAACCATTATGTGACATTCATTTTTTCTTTTCAATTCAAGCTAGAAGTTTCAGTTTTCTAAATTGTTTCTTACATTTTTCACATGTATATATATGTATGTGTGTGTGAGTGTATATGTGCGTGTGTGTGTGTGTGTGTGTGTGTGTGTGTGTGTGTGTGTGTGTGTGTGTGTGTGTGTGTGTATGTGTATATGTATGTGTATATTATCCCTGGGGATAGGGGTGAAAGAATACTTCCCACGCTTTCCTCGCGTGTCGTAGAAAGCGACTAGAGGGGACGGGAGCGGGGTGCCAGAAATCCTCCCCTCCTTGTATTTTTTTAACTTTCTAAAATGGGAAACAGAAGAAGGAGTCACACGGGGAGTGCTCATCCTCCTCGAAGGCTCAGATTGGGGTGCCTAAATGTGTGTGGATGTAACCAAGATGTGAAAAAAGGAGAGATAGGTAGTATGTTTGAGGAAAGGAACCTGGATGTTTTGGCTCTGAGTGAAACGAAGCTCAAGGGTAAAGGGGAAGAGTGGTTTGGGAATGTCTTGGGAGTAAAGTCAGGGGTTAGTGAGAGGACAAGAGCAAGGGAAGGAGTGGCAGTACTCCTGAAACAGGAGTTGTGGAAGTATGTGATAGAATGTAAGAAAGTAAATTCTCGATTAATATGGGTAAAACTGAAAGTCGATGGAGAGAGATGGGTGATTATTGGTGCATATGCACCTGGGCATGAGAAGAAAGATCATGAGAGGCAAGTGTTTTGGGAGCAGCTGAATGAGTGTGTTAGTGGTTTTGATGCACGAGACCGGGTTATAGTGTTGGGTGACTTGAATGCAAAGGTGAGTAATGTGGCAGTTGAGGGAATAATTGGTATACATGGGGTGTTCAGTGTTGTAAATGGAAATGGTGAAGAGCTTGTAGATTTATGTGCTGAAAAAGGACTGATGATTGGGAATACCTGGTTTAAAAAGCGAGATATACATAAGTATACTTATGTAAGTAGGAGAGATGGCCAGAGAGCGTTATTGGATTACGTGTTAATTGACAGGCGCGCGAAAGAGAGACTTTTGGATGTTAATGTGCTGAGAGGTGCAACTGGAGGGTTGTCTGATCATTATCTTGTGGAGGCTAAGGTGAAGATTTGTATGGGTTTTCAGAAAAGAAGAGTGAATGTTGGGGTGAAGAGGGTGGTGAGAGTAAGTGAGCTTGGGAAGGAGACCTGTGTGAGGAAGTACCAGGAGAGACTGAGTACAGAATGGAAAAAGGTGAGAACAATGGAAGTAAGGGGAGTGGGGGAGGAATGGGATGTATTTAGGGAATCAGTGATGGATTGCGCAAAAGATGCTTGTGGTATGAGAAGTGTGGAAGGTGGGTTGATTAGAAAGGGTAGTGAGTGGTGGGATGAAGAAGTAAGAGTATTAGTGAAAGAGAAGAGAGAGGCTTTTGGACGATTTTTGCAGGGAAAAAATGCAACTGAGTGGGAGACGTATAAAAGAAAGAGACAGGAGGTCAAGAGAAAGGTGCAAGAGGTGAAAAAAAGGGCAAATGAGAGTTGGGGTGAGAGAGTATCATTAAATTTTAGGGAGAATAAAAAGATGTTCTGGAAGGAGGTAAACAAAGTGCGTAAGACAAGGGAGCAAATGGGAACTTCAGTGAAGGGCGCAAATGGGGAGGTGATAACAAGTAGTGGTGATGTGAGAAGGAGATGGAGTGAGTATTTTGAAGGTTTGTTGAATGTGTTTGATGATAGAGTGGCAGATATAGGGGGTTTTGGTCGAGGTGGTGTGCAAAGTGCGAGGGTTAGGGAAAATGATTTGGTAAACAGAGAAGAGGTAGTAAAATTTGCGGAAGATGAAAGCCGGCAAGGCAGCAGGTTTGGATGGTATTGCAGTGGAATTTATTAAAAAAGGGGGTGACTGTATTGTTGACTGGTTGGTAAGGTTATTTAATGTATGTATGACTCATGGTGAGGTGCCTGAGGATTGGCTGAATGCGTGCATAGTGCCATTGTACAAAGGCAAAGGGGATAAGAGTGAGTGCTCAAATTACAGAGGTATAAGTTTGTTGAGTATTCCTGGCAAATTATATGGGAGGGTATTGATTGAGAGGGTGAAGGCATGTACAGAGCCTCAGATTGGGGAAGAACAGTGTGGTTTCAGAAGTGGTAGAGGATGTGTGGATCAGGTGTTTGCTTTGAAGAATGTATGTGAGAAATACTTAGAAAAGCAAATGGATTTGTATGTAGCATTTATGGATCTGGAGAAGGCATATGATAGAGTTGATAGAGATGCTCTGTGGAAGGTATTAAGAATATATGGTGTGGGAGGCAAGTTGTTAGAAGCAGTGAAAAGTTTTTATCGAGGATGTAAGGCATGTGTACGTGTAGGAAGAGAGGAAACTGATTGGTTCTCAGTGAATGTAGGTTTGCGGCAGGGGTGTGTGATGTCTCCATGGTTGTTTAATTTGTTTATGGATGGGGTTGTTAGGGAGGTGAATGCAAGAGTTTTGGAAAGAGGGGCAAGTATGAAGTCTGTTGGGGATGAGAGAGCTTGGGAAGTGAGTCAGTTGTTCGCTGATGATACAGCGGTGGTGGCTGATTCATGTGAGAAACTACAGAAGCTGGTGACTGAGTTTGGTAAAGTGTGTGAAAGAAGAAAGTTAAGAGTAAATGTGAATAAGAGCAAGGTTATTAGGTACAGTAGGGTTGAGGGTCAAGTCAATTGGGAGGTGAGTTTGAATGGAGAAAAACTGGAGGAAGTGAAGTGTTTTAGATATCTGGGAGTGGACCTGGCAGCGGATGGAACCATGGAAGCGGAAGTGGATCATAGGGTGGGGGAGGGGGCGAAAATTCTGGGAGCCTTGAAGAATGTGTGGAAGTCGAGAACATTATCTCGGAGCAAAAATGGGTATGTTTGAAGGAATAGTGGTTCCAACAATGTTGTATGGTTGCAAGGCGTGGACTATGGATAGAGTTGTGCGCAGGAGGATGGATGTGCTGGAAATGAGATGTTTGAGGACAATGTGTGGTGTGAGGTGGTTTGATCGCGTAAGTAACGTAAGGGTAAGAGAGATGTGTGGAAATAAAAAGAGCGTGGTTGAGAGAGCAGAAGAGGGTGTTTTGAAATGGTTTGGTCACATGGAGAGAATGAGTGAGGAAAGATTGACCAAGAGGATATATGTGTCGGAGGTGGAGAGAACGAGGAGATGAGGGAGACCAAATTGGAGGTGGAAAGACGGAGTGAAAAAGATTTTGTGTGATCGGGGCCTGAACATGCAGGAGGGTGAAAGGAGGGCAAGGAATAGAGTGAATTGGAGCGATGTGGTATACCGGGGTTGACGTGCTGTCAGTGGATTGAATCAAGGCATGTGAAGTGTCTGGGGTAAACCATGGAAAGCTGTGTAGGTATGTATATTTGCGTGTGTGGACGTATGTATATACATGTGTATGGGGGTGGGTTGGGCCATTTCTTTCGACTGTTTCCTTGCGCTACCTCGCAAACGCGGGAGACAGCGGCAAAAAAAAAAAAAAAATACATACATAGACATATACATATATACACATGTACATAATTCATAGTCTGCATTTATTCATTCCAGTCGCCACCCCGCCAACACATGAAATGAAAACCCCCTCCCCCCACACGCGTGCGAGGCAGTGCTAGGAAAATACAACAAAGGCCACATTCATTCACACTCACTCTCTAGCTGTCATGTATAATGTACCGAAAACACAGCTCCCTTTCCACATTCAGGCCTTACAAAACTTTCCACGGTTTACCCCAGACACATGCCCTGGTTCAATCCATTGACAGCACGTCAACCCCGGTATACCAGATCATTCCAATTCACTCTATTCCTTGCACACCTTTCACCCTCCTGCATGTTCAGGCCCTGATCGCTCAAAATCTTTTTCACTCCATCCCCCTACCTCCAATTTGGTCTCCCACTTCTCCTCGTTCCCTCCACCTCTGACACATATATCCTCTTGCTCAATCTTTCCTCACTCATTCTCTCAATGTGACCAAACCATTTCAAAACACCCTCTTCTGCTCTCTCAACCACACTCTTTTTATTACCACACATCTCTCTTACCCTTTCATTACTTCCTCAATCAAACTACCTCACACCACATACTGTCCTCAAACATCTCATTTCCAACATGTCCACCCTCCTCCGTATAACCTTATCTATAGCCCACGCCTGGCAACCATATAACATTGTTGGAACCACTATTCCTTCAAACATACCCATTTTTGCTTTCCAAGATAATGTTCTCACCTTCTACACATTTTCAATGCTCTCAGAATTTTCGCCCCCTCCCTCACACTGTGACTCGGTTCCGCTTCCATGGTTCCATCCGCTGCCAAATCCACTCCCAGATATCTAAAACACTTCACTTCCTCCAGTTTTTCTCCATTCAAACTTACCTCCCAATTGACTTGACCCTCAACCCTACTGTACCTAATAAACTTGCTCTTATTCACACTTACTTTCAGCTTTCTTCTTTCACACACTTTACCAAACTCAGTCATCAGCTTCTGCAGTTTCTCACCCGAATCAGCCACCAGCACCGTATCATCAGCGAACAACTATTGACTCACTTCCCAAGCTCTCTCATCCACAAAAGACTACACACTTGCCCCTCTCTCCAAAGCTCTTGCATTCACCTCCCCAACAATCCCATCCATAAACAAATTAAACAACCATGGAGACACCATACACCCCTGCCACAAAGCGACATTCACACTCGTACACATGCCTTACATCCTCGATAAAAACTTTTCACTGCTTCTAGCAACTTGCCTCCTATACCATATATTCTTAATACCTTCCACAAAGCATCTCTATCAACTCTATCATATGCCTTCTCCAGATCCATAAATGCTACATATAAATCCATTTGCTTTTCTAAGTATTTCTCACGTACATTCTTCAAAGCAAACACCTGATCCACACATCCTCTACCACTTCTGAAATCACACTGCTTTTCCCGTACAAAGTTCATATAAAATGCTTCCAATATGCAATATAACAGTACACTACATAGGTATATGGGGATGGACTACTTTTCCAAAAATTGCTTACAGCCAAATCATTCATGCAAGCAAAAGTCTAAAAACCACAACAACAAACCTAAACTCTCATGAAAAAAGAAAATAATAATAATGACAAAAACTAAAAAAAATAAAAGATTTCTCGATTATCCATTTTTTTTCAAATTATCTGCCAATACTCATATCTAATTTCTGATTTCATCAATGTAAAGCTTAAAAAAGTCTGTTTATAAGTTCTAAAACATTTATTGTGCTTACTCAGTTTTCATTAATTTTATTTGCTTTGTCGCTGTCTCCCGCATTTGCGAGGTAGTGCAAGGAAACAGATGAAAGAAATGGCCCAACCCACCCACATACACATGTATATACATATACGTCCACACACGCAAATATACATACCTATACATCTCAATGTACACACAAATATACACACACAGACATATACATATATACACATGTACATAATTCATAGACTGTCTTTATTCATTCCCACTGCCACCTCGCCATACATGAAATAGCATCCCCCTCCCCCTGCTCATGTGTGCCAGGTAGTGCTAGGAAAAGACAACAAAGGCCCCATTCGTTCACACTCAGTCTCTAGCTGTCATGTAATAATGCCCAAAACCACAGCTCCCTTTCCTCATACAGGCCCCATAGAACTTTCCATGGTTTGCCCCAGACACTTCACATGCCCTGATTCAATCCACTGACAGCACGTCAACCCTGGTATACCATACCGATCCAATTCACTCTATTCCTTGCCCGCCTTTCACCCTCCTGCATGTTCAGGCCCTGATCACTCAAAATCTTTTTCACTCCATCTTTCCACCTCCAATTTGGTCTCCCACTTCTCCTCGTTCCCTCTACCTCCGACACATATATCCTCTTCCTCAATCTTTCCTCACTCATTCTCTCCATGTGACCAAACCATTTCAAAACACCCTCTTCTGCTCTCTCAACCACACTCTTTATTTCCCAACATCTCTCTTACCCTTACATTACTTACTCGATCAAACCACCTTACACCACATATTGTCCTCAAACATCTCATTTCCAGCACATCCACCCTCCTGTGCACAACTCTATCCATAGCCCATGCCTCGCAACCATACAACATTGTTGGAACCACTATTCCTTCAAACATACCCATTTTTGCTTTCCGAGATTATGTTCTCGACTTCCACATATTCTTCAAGGCTCCCAGGATTTTTGCCCCCTCCCCTAACCTATGATTCATTTCCGCTTCCATGGTTCCATCCGCTGCCAGATCCACTCCCATATATCTAAAACACTTTACTTCCTCCAGTTTTTCTCCATTCAAACTTACCTCCCAATTGACTTGACCCTCAACCCTACTGTACCTAATAACCTTGCTCTTATTCACATTTACTCTTAACTTTCTTCTTTCACACACTTTACCAAACTCAGTCACCATCTTCTGCAGTGTCTCACATGAATCAGCCACCAGCGCTGTATCATCAGCGAACAACAACTGACTCACTTCCCAAGCTCTCTCATCCACAACAGACTGCATACTTGCCCTTCTTTCCAAAACTCTTGCATTCACCTCCCTAACAACCCCATCCATAAACAAATTAAACAACCATGGAGACATCACACACCCCTATCACAAACCTACATTCACTGAGAACCAATTACTTTCCTCTCTTCCTACACGTACACATGCCTTACATCCTCGATAAAAACTTTTCACTGCTTCTAACAACTTGCCTCCCACACCATATATTCTTAGTACCTTCCACAGAGGATCTCTATCAACTCTATCATATGCATTCTCCAGATCCATAAATGCTACATACAAATCCATTTGCTTTTCTAAGTATTTCTCACATACATTCTTCAAAGCAAACACCTGATCCACACATCCTCTACCACTTCTGAAACCACACTGCTTTTCCCGTACAAAGTTCATATAAAATGCTTCCAATATGCAATATAACAGTACACTACATAGGTATATGGGGATGGACTACTTTTCCAAAAATTGCTTACAGCCAAATCATTCATGCAAGCAAAAGTCAAAAAAACCACAACAACAAACCTAAACTCTCATGAAAAAAGAAAATAATAATAATGACAAAAACTAAAAAAAATAAAAGATTTCTCGATTATCCATTTTTTTTTCAAATTATCTGCCAATACTCATATCTAATTTCTGATTTCATCAATGTAAAGCTTAAAAAAAGTCTGTTTATAAGTTCTAAAACATTTATTGTGCTTACTCAGTTTTCATTAATTTTATTTGCTTTGTCGCTGTCTCCCGCATTTGCGAGGTAGTGCAAGGAAACAGATGAAAGAAATGGCCCAACCCACCCACATACACATGTATATACATATACGTCCACACACGCAAATATACATACCTATACATCTCAATGTACACACAAATATACACACACAGACATATACATATATACACATGTACATAATTCATAGACTGTCTTTATTCATTCCCACTGCCACCTCGCCATACATGAAATAGCATCCCCCTCCCCCTGCTCATGTGTGCCAGGTAGTGCTAGGAAAAGACAACAAAGGCCCCATTCGTTCACACTCAGTCTCTAGCTGTCATGTAATAATGCCCAAAACCACAGCTCCCTTTCCTCATACAGGCCCCATAGAACTTTCCATGGTTTGCCCCAGACACTTCACATGCCCTGATTCAATCCACTGACAGCACGTCAACCCTGGTATACCATACCGATCCAATTCACTCTATTCCTTGCCCGCCTTTCACCCTCCTGCATGTTCAGGCCCTGATCACTCAAAATCTTTTTCACTCCATCTTTCCACCTCCAATTTGGTCTCCCACTTCTCCTCGTTCCCTCTACCTCCGACACATATATCCTCTTCCTCAATCTTTCCTCACTCATTCTCTCCATGTGACCAAACCATTTCAAAACACCCTCTTCTGCTCTCTCAACCACACTCTTTATTTCCCAACATCTCTCTTACCCTTACATTACTTACTCGATCAAACCACCTTACACCACATATTGTCCTCAAACATCTCATTTCCAGCACATCCACCCTCCTGTGCACAACTCTATCCATAGCCCATGCCTCGCAACCATACAACATTGTTGGAACCACTATTCCTTCAAACATACCCATTTTTGCTTTCCGAGATTATGTTCTCGACTTCCACATATTCTTCAAGGCTCCCAGGATTTTTGCCCCCTCCCCTAACCTATGATTCATTTCCGCTTCCATGGTTCCATCCGCTGCCAGATCCACTCCCATATATCTAAAACACTTTACTTCCTCCAGTTTTTCTCCATTCAAACTTACCTCCCAATTGACTTGACCCTCAACCCTACTGTACCTAATAACCTTGCTCTTATTCACATTTACTCTTAACTTTCTTCTTTCACACACTTTACCAAACTCAGTCACCATCTTCTGCAGTGTCTCACATGAATCAGCCACCAGCGCTGTATCATCAGCGAACAACAACTGACTCACTTCCCAAGCTCTCTCATCCACAACAGACTGCATACTTGCCCTTCTTTCCAAAACTCTTGCATTCACCTCCCTAACAACCCCATCCATAAACAAATTAAACAACCATGGAGACATCACACACCCCTATCACAAACCTACATTCACTGAGAACCAATTACTTTCCTCTCTTCCTACACGTACACATGCCTTACATCCTCGATAAAAACTTTTCACTGCTTCTAACAACTTGCCTCCCACACCATATATTCTTAGTACCTTCCACAGAGGATCTCTATCAACTCTATCATATGCATTCTCCAGATCCATAAATGCTACATACAAATCCATTTGCTTTTCTAAGTATTTCTCACATACATTCTTCAAAGCAAACACCTGATCCACACATCCTCTACCACTTCTGAAACCACACTGCTCTTCCCCAATCTGATGCTCTGTACATGCCTTCATCTTCTCAATCAATACCCTCCCATATAATTTACCAGGAATACTCAACAAACTTACACCTCTGTAATTTGAGCACTCACCTTTATCCCCTTTGCCTTTGTACAATGGCACTATGCAAGCATTCCGCCAATCCTCAGGCAACTCACCATAAATCATACATACATTATATAACCTTACCAACCAGTCAACAATACAGTCACCCCAGTTTTTAATAAATTCCACTGCAATACCATCCAAACCTACTGCCTTGTCGGCTTTCATCTTCCGCAAAGCTTTTAGTATCTCTTCTCTGTTTACCAAATCATTCTCCCTAACCCTCTCACTTTGCACACCACCTCGACCAAAACCCCCTATATCTGCCACTCTATCATCAAAAACATTCAACAAACCTTCAAAATACTCACTCCATCTCCTTCTCACATCACCACTGCTTGTTATCACCTCCCCATTAGCCCCTTCACTGAAGTTCCCATTTGCTCCCTTGTCTTATGCACTTTATTTACCTCCTTCCAGAACATCTTTTTATTCTCCCTAAAATTTAATGATACTCTCTCACCCCAACTCTCATTTGCCCTCTTTTTCACCTCTTCCACCTTTCTCTTGACCTCCTGCCTCTTTCTTTTATACATCTCCCACTCATTTGCCTTTCTTCCCTGCAAAAATCGTCCAAATGCCTCTCTCTTGTCTTTCACTAATAATCTTATTTCTTCATCCCACCACTCACTACCCTTTCTAACCAACCTACCTCCCACGCTTCTCATGCCACAAGCATCTTTTGCGCAAGCCATCACTGCTTCCCTAAATACCTCCCATTCCTCCCCCACTCCCCTTACCTCCTTTGTTCTCACCTTTTTCCATTCTGTACTCAGCCTCTCCTGGTACTTCCTCACACAAGTCTCCTTCCCAAGCTCACTTACTTTCAGCACCCTCTTCACCCCAACATTCTCTCTTCTTTTCTGAAAACCCATACAAATCTTCACCTTCGCCTCCACAAGATAATGATCAGACATCCCTCCAGTTGCACCTCTCAGCACATTAACATCCAAAAGTCTCTCTTTCGCGCGCCTATCAATTAACATGTAATCCAATAACGCTCTCTGGCCATATCTCCTACTTACATAAGTATACTTATGTATATCTCACTTTTTAGACCAGGTATTCCCAATCACCAGTCCTTTTTCAGCACATAAATCGACAAGCTCTTCACCATTTCCATTTACAACACTGAACACCCCATGTATACCAATTATTCCCTCAACTGCCACATTACTCACCTTTGCATTCAAATCACCCATCACTATAACCTGGACTTGTGCATCAAAACCACTAACACACTCATTCAACTGCTCCCAAAACACTTGCCTCTCATGATCTTTCTTCTCATGCCTAGGTGCATATGCACCAATAATCACCCATCTCTCTCCATCAACTTTCAGTTTTACCCATATTAATCTAGAATTTACTTTCTTACACTCGATATCACATACTCCAACAACTCCTGTTTCAGGAGTAGTGCTACTCCTTCTCTTGTCCTCTCACTAACCCCTGACTTTACTCCCAAGACATTCCCAAACCACTCTTCCCCTTTACCCTTGAGCTTCATTTCACTCAGAGCCAAAACATCCAGGTTCCTTTCCTCAAACATACTACCTATCTCTCCTTTTTTCACATCTTGGTTACATCCACACATTTAGACACCCCAATCTGAGCCTTCGAGGAGGATGAGCACTCCCCACGTGACTCCTTCTTCTGTTTCCCATTTTAGAAAGTTAAAATACAAGGAGGGGTGGATTTCTGGCCCCCCGCTCCTGTCCCCTCTAGTTGCCTTCTACGACACGTGAGGAATGTGTGGGAGGTATTCTTTCTCCCCTATCCCAGGGATAATATATATATATATATATATATATATATATATATATATATATATATATATATATATATATATACACACTGCCACCATAACGGCAGATATACACAACCTCGAAGGGGTTGTGGAGGAGTTCTTTAGCCGGGAAGTGAACTATGTAATAAGCAGCCGTGGAACGCATGCAACAGGTGGGTCCAGCAGTGAACAGCAGCCATCACCCACTGGTGTACCCACGCCCTCCCCACTTACTCCACATCAGCCTCTCTCCTCGGTACCCTCCACCTCTCATGATTCACCACTGAACATTCGCTCGCCTAGAGAAGATACTGGCAAAAAACATGTAAGAACAAGAGCTGAAGTCTTATTAGAACGTGATTGTGTACGGCGTCAGGGCACCAATGACTTACTCGAAAATGCAAGATTATGGAATGTTCCAGTGTGGCCATTGGCTAAGCTTCTCAAGTGGCTATCTGTTTTAAAGGAGAATGGTCATTACAGACCACAGAAGACACAAGGTGCTCTAACCTCCAAAAGCTCCACCATGTCTTCCTCACCAAAGGTTCGCCGTCTCACAGCTCCCTTCATCAAAACTGAATCTTTTACCAGAGAGTACAAACCCCTCTACAAAGAATTGTCCATTTGGCCAGAACTGAACTTATCCAATCCACCTGGAGTATCTCCATTTGCAGGTCCCAAGCAGACCAAAGCTTGGGAAGGAGACTTGTGTGAGGAGGTACCAGGAGAGACTGAGTACAGAATGGAAAAAGGTGAGAACAAAGGAGGTAAGGGGAGTGGGGGAGAAATGGGAGGTATTTAGGGAAGCAGTGATGGCTTGCGCAAAAGATGCTTCTGGCATGAGAAGCGTGGGAGGTGGGTTGATTAGAAAGGGTAGTGAGTGGTGGGATGAAGAAGTAAGATTATTAGTGAAAGAGAAGAGAGAGGCATTTGGACAATTTTTGCAGGGAAAAAATGCAAATGAGTGGGAGATGTATAAAAGAAAGAGACAGAAGGTCAAGAGAAAGGTGCAAGAGGTGAAAAAGAGGGCAAATGAGAGTTGGGGTGAGAGAGTATCATTAAATCTTAGGGAGAATAAAAAGATGTTCTGGAAGGAGGTAAATAAAGTGCATAAGACAAGGGAGCAAATGGGAACTTCAGTGAAGGGGGCTAATGGGGAGGTGATAACAAGTAGTGGTGATGTGAGAAGGAGATGGAGTGAGTATTTTGAAGGTTTGTTGAATGTGTTTGATGATAGAGTGGCAGATATAGGGTGTTTTGGTCGAGGTGGTGTGCAAAGTGAGAGGGTTAGGGAAAATGATTTGGTAAACAGAGAAGAGGTAGTAAAAGCTCTGTGGAAGATAAAAGCCGGCAAGGCAGCAGGTTTGGATGGTATTGCAGTGGAATTTATTAAAAACTGGGGTGACTGTATTGTTGACTGGTTGGTAAGGTTATTTAATGTATGTATGATGCATGGTGAGGTGCCTGAGGATTGGCAGAATGCTTGCATAGTGCCATTGTACAAAGGCAAAGGGGATAAGAGTGCTCAAATTCCAGAGGTATAAGTTTGTCGAGTATTCCTGGGAAATTATATGGGAGGGTATTGATTGAGAGGGTGAAGGCATGTACAGAGCATCAGATTGGGGAAGAGCAGTGTGGTTTCAGAAGTGGTAGAGGATGTGTGGATCAGGTGTTTGCTTTGAAGAATGTATGTGAGAAATACTTAGAAAAGCAAATGGATTTGTATCCAGCATTTATGGATCTGGAGAAGGCATATGATAGAGTTGATAGAGATGCTCTGTGGAAGGTATTAAGAATATATGGTGTGGGAGGCAAGCTGTTAGAAGCAGTGAAAAGTTTTTATCGAGGATGTAAGGCATGTGTACGTGTAGGAAGAGAGGAAAGTAATTGGTTCTCAGTGAATGTAGGTTTGCGGCAGGGGTGTGTGATGTCTCCTTGGTTGTTTAATTTGTTTATGGATGGGGTTGTTAGGGAGGTGAATGCAAGAGTTTTGGGAAGAGGGGCAAGTATGCAGTCTGTTGGGGATGAGAGAGCTTGGGAAGTGAGTCAGTTGTTGTTCGCTGATGATACAGCGGTGGTGGCTGATTCATGTAAGAAACTGCAGAAGCTGGTGACTGAGTTTGGTAAAGTGTGTGAAAGAAGAAAGTTAAGAGTAAATGTGAATAAGAGCAAGGTTATTAGGTACAGTAGGGTTGAGGGTCAAGTCAATTGGGAGGTAAGTTTGAGTGGAGAAAAACTGGAGGAAGTAAAGTGTTTTAGATATCTGGGAGTGGATCTGGCAGCGGATGGAACCATGGAAGCAGAAGTAAATCATAGGGTGGGGGAGGGGGCGAAAATCCTGGGAGCCTTGAAGAATGTGTGGAAGTCGAGAACATTATCTCCGAAAGCAAAAATGGCTATGTTTGAAGGAATAGTGGTTCCAACAATGTTGTATGGTTGCGAGGCGTGGGCTATGGATAGAGTTGTGCGCAGGAGGGTGGATGTGCTGGAAATGAGACGTTTGAGGACAATATGTGGTGTGAGGTGGTTTGATCGAGTAAGTAATGTAAGGGTAAGAGAGATGTGTGGAAATAAAGAGAGCGTGGTTGAGAGAGCAGAAGAGGGCCTTTTGAAATGGTTTGGGCACATGGAGAGAATGAGTGAGGAAAGATTGACCAAGAGGATATATGTGTCGGAGGTGGAGGGAATGAGGAGAAGTGGGAGACCAAATTGGAGGTGGAAAGATGGAGTGAAAAAGATTTTGAGTGATCGGGGCCTGAACATGCAGGAGGGTGAAAGGCGGGCAAGGAATAGAGTGAATTGGATCGATGTGGTATACCGAGGTCATCGTGCTGTCAATGGATTGAATCAGGGCACGTGAAGCGTCTGGGGTAAACCATGGAAAGTTCTGTGGGGCCTGGATGTGGAAAGGGAGCTCTAGTTTCGGGCATTATTGCATGACAGCTGGAGACTGAGTGTGAGCGAATGGGGCCTTTGTTGTCTTTTCCTGGCGCTGCCTTGCGCACATGAGCGGGGAGGGGGATGTTATTCCGTGTGTGGCGGGGTGGCGATGGGGGTGAGTAAGGGCAGACAGTGTGAATTGTGTGCATGTGTGTATATGTGTGTGTCTGTGTGTGTAAATATGTGTGTACGGTGGGATGTGTGGGTTTGTATGTTTACGTGTGTGGACGTGTGTGTGTGTGTGTGCATGTGTGTGGGGGTGGGTTGGGCCATTTCTTTCGTCTGTTTCCTTGGGCTACCTCGCAGGCGCGGGAGACAGCGACAAAGCAAAATAAATAAATAAATAAATATATACACACACACACATATATATATACACAGTCATATACATAAATTCATGTGTACCATAAAAATATTCTTAAATTACTGAAAGTAAGGAAAATACTTTCATTAACTTAAAACATATGATGTAAATGCCTTACTTCACCAAATGTTAAGCATCAAAAAACATAGACAACCAGGACAGACTGATTCTCTTGAAATTACTGAACTTTATCTTGCTTCATCTTCAGCACATCTTCCCAGTAATATGCTAATGTACAAGAAACAGTTTTATGCTGGCAAATACAAGAATTGATTGCATTGAAACCTTTTGAAAACTAAAATGTAATACTTGATATTGCTAAAATATTTCTTATTTTTTCTGGTTTCATGTGAAGGAGCAACCAGTCTTAAACAGAATGTAGTTGGTTTCACATGAAATAAAAGAATTGGATACTGGAAAAATCTGAAGAAAAATATAGCTCTTTCATAGAAAATCTCATCTAAACCCACAAAAGGGAGGGGTTAATGTTATAATTAAGTCAGGGCACAAGGGTGCTAAGTAAGAACAGTGAGGGAAGAACATGTAAATTCAACTCCATAAGGGTCAGTATAATATTCTGAAGATGATGCAATGAAAAAAGGCAAAACTCAAGAGAACCACTCCTGGATCTGCACACTTTAATGGAAAAAAAAGGATGAGGGATGGTACTGTAATTATTCTAAATGTGACCAATAACTCCATTTATGTTAGACTAAATTTAATGAAATGAGTATAGCTACACTACACCGTATGGAGGCATAAGAAACTGACTGCCAACCTATGAGTACCTACAATAAGATTCAACAAGAATGGCAAGGTTGGCGTGAAGCACTCACTATTCTACCTACATGAAGAGACCTGTTGGCATAAAATACTCTTACACTAATAAGGGAAACTGTTTCAAATCAACTGTGGAGGATGGAAACACTGCTAGTACATCTGACTTTTGACATGGACAAGAAAAGTAAAAAATAAGAAATAATGTATAAAGAGTAAGGAATAATTCCTCAAAATTTCAAATATGTAAATAAAAGCATACTAACATGGTAATAAAAAATAAATACACACACAAAAACCATACTAACTCTGCCAATGCTTGTGCTAAGCCTCTGTATTAGTCCTGGTTGTGATATGGGGTCACTAGCTTCAAGAACGTCCTGCATCATTCTGAAACAGCACAGAATACAATTCATATACTAAACAAAACCATACTTATCATAAATCAATTTTTTATGCAATGCAATTACTCCATATACTTAAAATAATGAGATTCCAGTGTTCAGTTCTATAATTCACTTGAAAAATTAAAGTCGACCTATATACATACAGATGCTCCCCGACATACACCTAACTACCGTTCTGACCAAATGGTAGTATTGAAATGGACATTCATCAGAATGGCACGTACAATTCATATATCTATAGAGCATTCTATTACCCTACTCAATTTCTATAATGACAATCTTGTCTTTTATCAACCAGCTTTATCATATGATTTTGTAGTTTCTTCTTATCTAAGATTCTTTAGTTCACAGATTGATTCATCCACACTTTCAATGAACTTTTCGGCAGCTCCTTCATCAGCACTTGCTACTTTATCTGTGATTCGAACGCTGTGCAAGCTATATCTTTTTTTAAATCTATTGAACCAACCATGACTTGCTGTGAAGTTCTCAATGTAATCCTCATCCACAGCATCAACAACTTTTCCATTTCATGGATGGACCCTTGTCACTGCAATGTCATTACCTTAGACTTCATACTTACCAAACTTTACACTGCTTCATATATTTTTTCTTTGTCCTTCAAAATTGTGGGGACTATTGAATGAAACAAATGCAGATTAAGTGCAATCACGTTCACTTTTCTTCCGCCCTCATATTGGCTGATTACCTTCCTTTTCAATTCCAAACTGAGTATCTTCTTCAGCTTCTTGCCAGATCTATCAACATGTGATGGGTTTCTCCTCTTACTCATCATCGTTGAGGCTTAATACAAAAATGGTTTAATCCAGCTCGAAAATTCATTAAATTCACTTGTATAACACATGCTTACTAAATGATAAGAGAGCAAGAAACTGAGACGCTGTGAGGTACACAATGACTGGATTGTCTGATATTCACTATCATACGCACACAACTATTAGTACTAGCGGACATAAGACCAAGCATAATTTTCACATTTATGTTTATTTTTCAATTTACATTTTTTGGTCGTATGTACCTGATGGTTGTAAGTTGCATAGGTCATAAGTCGGAAACATCTGTATACCTATATACATTTTCTTCACACTTGATTGCTGCTTCCCACATTAGCAATGAAGCACCTAGAACAGACGAAGAAAGGTCACATTTACTCAATTCCATACAAAAGCTGTCATGGGCAATACAACAAAATCAAAGCTCCCTATCCACAAACAGGCCCAAGAGACATTTTCATGGTTTATCCCAGATACTTCACATGCTTGGTTCAGTCCACTGACTGCACATCAAGTCCATTATAAGACATTGCTTAAATTCACAATATCCTGTGCATGCCTTTCACCCTCCTGCATGTTCAGGGCCTGATCGTTCAAAATCTCTTTCACTCCATCCTTCCATCTCTAAGTGGTCTGCCCATTCTCTCTGTTCCCTCCAAATCTGACATATATATCTTTCCCAAACTTTCCTTACTCATTCTCTCCATATGTCCAAACCACTTCAGCTAATCCTCATCTGCTCATTCAAAAACTGTTTTCATTATCATACATTTCTCTTAGAGTCTCATTACTTACCTGATTTAACTATCTCAAACCACATGTTGTCCTCAACATTTCATTTCCAACACATCCATCTTCCTCCAAACAGTCTCATCTATACCCCATGCCTCACATCCATATAATGTTGCTGGGAATGGTGTTCCTTCAAACATACCCATTTTTGCCCTCCCAGATAACACTCTCTTTCAACACATTCTTCATTGCTCCCAGAACTTCACCTCCTCCTCCATCCTATGACTCTCTTCTGCTTCCATGGTTCCATTTGCTGTCGTGTCCACTCAGATAAATCTAAAACCCTTCACTTCTTCCAATTTTTCTGCATTTAAAGTCACACCCCAATTAACCTGTCCCTTAACCCTGCTGTACCTAATAACCTTCCTTTATTTACATCTACTTTCACTTTCTCCTTTCACTCTTCAAACACACACTACTATATACTTATCATATTTATCGTACTTAATCGCTATTTCTCGTGTCAGCGAGGTAGCGCCAGGAAACACGAAGTGGCCCAACCACTCATATACACACAGATTTGGGTGTAAATGTGTATGGATGAAATCAAGATGTGAAAAAAGGAGAGATAGGTAGTATGTTTGAGGAAAGGAACCTGCATGTTTTGGCTCTGAGTGAAACAAAGCTCAAGCGTAAAGGGGAAGAGTGGTTTGGGAATGTTTTGGGAGTAAAGTCAGGGGTTGGTGAGAGGACAAAACCAAAAGCAGGAGTAGCACAACTCCTGAAACAGGAGTTGTGGGTGTATGTGATAAAGCGTAAAAAAGTTAACCCTAGATTGATATGGGCAAAACTGAAAGTGGATGGAGAGAGCTAGGTGATTACTGGGGCCTATGCACCAGGGCATGAGGAGAAAGATCATGAGAGGCAAGTGATTTGGGAGCAGCTGAGTGAGTGTGTTAGCAGTTCTGATGCACGAGACCGGGTTATAGTGATGAGTGATTTGAATACAAAGGTGAGTCATGTGGCAGTTGGAGAGAATAACTGGTGTACATGGGGTGTTCAATGATGCAAATGGAAATGGTGAAGAGCTTGTAGATCTGTGTGCTGAAAAAGGACTGGTGACTGGGAATACCTAGTTCAAAGAGAGAGATACACATAAATATACGTATGTAAAAAGGAGAGATGGCAAGAGAGCGTTATTGGATTACGTGTAAATTGATAGACGTGTGAAAGAGAGACTTTTGGATGTTAATGCGCTGAGAGGTGCAACTGGAGGGATGTCTGATCATTATCTTGTGGAGGTGAAGGTGAAGATTTGTAGAGGTTTTCAGAAAAGAAAGAATGTTGGGGTGAACAGAGTGGTGAGAGTAAGCAAGCTTGGGAAGGAGACTTGTGTGAGGAAGTACCAGGAGGGACTGAGTGCAGAATGGAAAAAGGTGAGAGCAAAGGATGTAAGGGGAGTGGGGGTTGGAATGGGATGTATTTAGGGAAGCAGTAATGGCTTGTACAAAAGATGCTTGTGGCATGAGAAGTGTGGGAGGTGGGCACATTAGAAAGGGTAGCGAGTGGTAGGATGAAGAAGTAAGATTATTACTGAAAGAGAAAAGAGATGCATTTGGACGATTTTTTCAGGGAAATAGTGCAAATGACTGGGAGATGTATAAAAAGAAGAGGCAGGAGGACAAGAGAAAGGTGCAAGACATGAGAAAGAGGGCAAATGAGAGTTGGGGTGAGATAGTAACATTAAATTTTAGGGAAAATAAAAAGATGTTTTGGAAGGAGGTAAATAAAGTGCGTAAAACAAGGGAACAAATGGGAACATCGGTAAAGGGAGCTAATGGGGAGGTAATAACAAGTAGCGGTGATGTGAGAAGGAGATGAAGTATTTTGAAGGTTTGATGAATGTGAGGATATTTAATGTATGTATGGCTCAAAGTGAAGTGCCTGAGAATTGGTGGAATGCATGCATAGTGCCACTGTACAAAGGCAAAGGGGATAAAGGTGAGTGTTCAAATTACAGAGGTATAAGTTTGTTGAGTATCCTGGGAAATTATATGGGAGGGTAATGATTTTGAGGGTGAATCCATGTACAGAACATCAGATTGGGGAAGAGCAGTGTGGTCTCAGAAGTGGTAGAGGATGTGTGGATCAGGTGTTTGCTTTGAAAAATGTTATATGGTTGTGAGGCATGGGCTATAGATAAGGTTGTGAGGAGGAGTGAGTGGTGGGATGAAGAAGTAAGATTATTACTGAAAGAGAAGAGAGATGCATATGGTGGGATGAAGAAGTAAAATTATTACTGAGAGAAGAGAGATGCATATGGTGGGATGAAGAAGTAAGATTATTACTGAAAGAGAAGAGAGATGCATTTGGATGATTTTTTCAGGGAAATAGTGCAAATGACTGGGAGATGTATAAAAAGAAGAGGCAGGAGGACAAGAGAAAGGTGCAAGACATGAGAAAGAGGGCAAATGAGAGTTGGGGTGAGATAGTAACATTAAATTTTAGGGAAAATAAAAAGATGTTTTGGAAGGAGGAAAATAAAGTGCGTAAAACAAGAGAACAAATGGGAACATCGGTGAAGGGAGCTAATGGGGAGGTAATAACAAGTAGCGGTGATGTGAGAAGGAGATGGAGTGAATATTTTGAAGGTTTGTTGAATGTGAGGATATTCAATGTATGTATGGCTCATGGTGAAGTGCCTGAGAATTGGTGGAATGCATGCATAGTGCCACTGTACAAAGGCAAAGGGGATAAAGCTGAGTGTTCAAATTACAGAGGTATAAGTTTGTTGAGTATACTGGGAAATTATATGGGAGGGTAATGATTTTGAGGGTGAATGCATGTACAGAACATCAGAAGTGGTAGAGGATGTGTGGATCAGGTGTTTGCTTTGAAAAATGTTATATGGTTGCGAGGCGTGGGCTATAGATAAGGTTGTGAGGAGGAGTGAGTGGTGGGATGAAGAAGTAAGATTATTACTGAAAGAGAAGAGAGATGCATTTGGTGGGATGAAGAAGTAAGATTATTACTGAAAGACAAGAGAGATGCATTTGGACGATTTTTTCAGGGAAATAGTGCAAATGACTGGGAGATGTATAAAAAGAAGAGGCAGGAGGACAAGAGAAAGGTGCAAGACGTGAGAAAGAGGGCAAATGAGAGTTGGGGTGAGATAGTAACATTAAATTTTAGGGAAAATAAAAAGATGTGCCATTGTATAAAGGCATAGGGGATAAGATTGAGTGCTCAAATTACAGAGGTATAAGTTTGTTGAGTATTCCTGGTAAATTATATGGGAGGATATTGATTGAGAGGGTGAAGGCATGTACAGAACATCAGATTGGGGAAGAGCAGTGTGGTTTCCGAAGTGGCAGAGTATGCGTGGATCAGGTGTTTGCTTTGAAGAATGTATGTGAGAAATACTTAAAAAAGCAAATGGATTTGTATGTAGCATTTATGGATCTGGAGAAGGCATATGATAGAGCTGATAGAGATGCTCTGTGGAAGGTATTAAGAATATATGGTGAGGGAGGCAAGTTGTTAGAAGCAGTGAAAAGTTTTTATCAAGGATGTAAGGCATGTGTACGTGTAGGAAGAGAGGAAAGTGATTGGTTCTCAGTGAATGTTGGTTTGCGGCAGGGGTGTGTGATGTCTCCATGGTTGTTTAGTTTGTTTATGGATGGGGTTGTTAGGGAGGTGAATGCAAGAGTTTTGGAAAGAGGGGCAAGTATGCAGTCTGTTGTGGATGAGAGAGCTTGGGAAGTGAGTCAGTTGTTGTTCACTGATGATACAGCACTTGTGGCTGATTCATGTGAGAAACTGCAGAAGCTGGTGACTGAGTTTGGTAAAGTGTGTGAAAGAAGAAAGTTAAGAGTAAATATGAATAAGAGCAAGGTTATTAGGTACAGTAGGGTTGAGGGTCAAGTCAATTGGGAGGTAAGTTTGAATGGAGAAAAACTGGAGGAAGTAAAGTGTTTTAGATATCTGGGAGTGGATCTGGCAGCGGATGGAACCATGGAAGCAGAAGTGAATCATAGGGTGGGGGAGGGGGCGAAAATCCTGGGAGCCTTGAAGAATGTGTGGAAGTTGAGAACATTATCTCCGAAAGCAAAAATGGGTATGTTTGAAGGAATAGTGGTTCCAACAATGTTGTATGGTTGCGAGGCGTGGGCTATGGATAGAGTTGTGCGCAGTAGGGTGGATGTGCTGGAAATGAGATGTTTGAGGACAATATGTGGTGTGAGGTAGTTTTATTTCCACACATCTCTCTTACCCTTACATTACTTACTTGATCAAACCACCTCACACCACATATTGTCCTCAAACATCTCATTTCCAGCACATCCACCCTCCTGCGCACTACTCTATCCATAGCCCACGCCTTGCAACCATACAACATTGTTGGAACCACTATTCCTTCAAACATACCCATTTTTGCTTTCGGAGATAATGTTCTCAACTTCCACACATTCTTCAAGGCTCCCAGGATTTTCGCCCCCTCCCCCACCCTATGATTCACTTCTGCTTCCATGGTTCCATCCGCTGCCAGATCCACTCCCAGATATCTAAAACACTTTACTTCCTCCAGTTTTTCTCCATTCAAACTCACCTCCCAATTGACTTGACCCTCAACCCTACTGTACCTAATAACCTTGCTCTTATTCACATTTACTCTTAACTTTCTTCTTTCATGCACTTTACCAAACTCAGTCACCAGCTTCTGCAGTTTCTCACATGAATCAGCCACCAGCACTGTATCATCAGCGAACAACAACTGACTCACTTCCCAAGCTCTCTCATCCCCAACAGACTTCATAAATGGGAGAGGTAAGAGAAGCACTGTACACTTTACCATGAATATATGTAATAACAAAAACCTCTTCACAAGTCCTGTTTTAAATCAACAAAAGTGCACATTATTAGATTTCATCAGTCTTCAGCATTATGTCATTTTCTAACTCCATAGTTTCCCTTTCCCTCAGGATCCTACCACTAATGAGTTTATGCATATCAAAAGATTGGGTATTGAAGTAAAATCCTTACAATAGCAGTAAAGATTCCATCAGAGAAAAACTAAGATATCAAACATATAAAAGTGGCATCTCTATTCTAGACTTTTACCCAAGATCTATCCTAATATCAAATTTTCTATATGAAATGTAAGTCACACCCATGACTGTGTATCTTGTTGGAGAATATAAAAATCAGATAGAGTAAGAAGCCACTTGTGACACTACCCAATTACTACTGACTACATGTTGCATCCCCCGCTTGACAACAATTCATCATGTCGATTTGTTTCTTCTATAATACACTAATACAGAAGATTTGTTGATGTTTTTATAGCTTCTGTTAATTTTCTACTAATAAATCAATGAATATCACATTACTTAACCACACATTCTTCCCTAAAATACATAACTATCACCTTTTTTTTTTTTTTTTTTTATACTTTGTCGCTGTCTCCCGCGTTTGCGAGGTAGCGCAAGGAAACAGACGAAAAAAATGGCCCAACCCCCCCCCACACACACACGCACATACACACGTCCACACACGCAAATATACATACCTACACAGCTTTCCATGGTTTACCCCAGACGCTTCACATGCCTTGATTCAATCCACTGACAGCACGTCAACCCCTGTATACCACATCGCTCCAATTCACTCTATTCCTTGCCCTCCTTTCACCCTCCTGCATGTTCAGGCCCCGATCACACAAAATCTTTTTCACTCCATCTTTCCACCTCCAATTTGGTCTCCCTCTTCTCCTCGTTCCCTCCACCTCCGACACATATATCCTCTTGGTCAATCTTTCCTCACTCATTCTCTCCATGTGCCCAAACCATTTCAAAACACCCTCTTCTGCTCTCTCAACCACGCTCTTTTTATTTCCACACATCTCTCTTACCCTTACGTTACTTACTCGATCAAACCACCTCACACCACACATTGTCCTCAAACATCTCATTTCCAGCACATCCATCCTCCTGCGCACAACTCTATCCATAGCCCACGCCTCGCAACCATACAACATTGTTGGAACCACTATTCCTTCAAACATACCCATTTTTGCTTTCCGAGATAATGTTCTCGACTTCCACACATTTTTCAAGGCTCCCAAAATTTTCGCCCCCTCCCCCACCCTATGATCCACTTCCGCTTCCATGGTTCCATCCGCTGACAGATCCACTCCCAGATATCTAAAACACTTCACTTCCTCCAGTTTTTCTCCATTCAAACTCACCTCCCAATTGACTTGACCCTCAACCCTACTGTACCTAATAACCTTGCTCTTATTCACATTTACTCTTAACTTTCTTCTTCCACACACTTTACCAAACTCAGTCACCAGCTTCTGCAGTTTCTCACATGAATCAGCCACCAGCGCTGTATCATCAGCGAACAACAACTGACTCACTTCCCAAGCTCTCTCATCCCCAACAGACTTCATACTTGCCCCTCTTTCCAGGACTCTTGCATTTACCTCCCTAACAACCCCATCCATAAACAAATTAAACAACCATGGAGACATCACACACCCCTGCCGCAAACCTACATTCACTGAGAACCAATCACTTTCCTCTCTTCCTACACGTACACATGCCTTACATCCTCGATAAAAACTTTTCACTGCTTCTAACAACTTGCCTCCCACACCATATATTCTTAATACCTTCCACAGAGCATCTCTATCAACTCTATCATATGCCTTCTCCAGATCCATAAATGCTACATACAAATCCATTTGCTTTTCTAAGTATTTCTCACATACATTCTTCAAAGCAAACACCTGATCCACACATCCTCTACCACTTCTGAAACCGCACTGCTCTTCCCCAATCTGATGCTCTGTACATGCCTTCACCCTCTCAATCAATACCCTCCCATATAATTTACCAGGAATACTCAACAAACTTATACCTCTGTAATTTGAGCACAAACTTATACCTCTGTAATTTGAGCACTCACTCTTATCCCCTTTGCCTTTGTACAATGGCACTATGCACGCATTCCGCCAATCCTCAGGCACCTCACCATGAGTCATACATACATTAAATAACCTTACCAACCAGTCAACAATACAGTCACCCCCTTTTTTAATAAATTCCACTGCAATACCATCCAAACCTGCTGCCTTGCCGGCTTTCATCTTCCGCAAAGCTTTTACTACCTCTTCTCTGTTTACCAAATCATTTTCCCTAACCCTCTCACTTTGCACACCACCTCGACCAAAACACCCTATATCTGCCACTCTGTCATCAGACACATTCAACAAACCTTCAAAATACTCATTCCATCTCCTTCTCACATCACCACTACTTGTTATCACCTCCCCATTTACGCCCTTCACTGAAGTTCCCATTTGCTCCCTTGTCTTACGCACCCTATTTACCTCCTTCCAGAACATCTTTTTATTCTCCCTAAAATTTACTGATAATCTCTCACCCCAACTCTCATTTGCCCTTTTTTTCACCTCTTGCACCTTTCTCTTGACCTCCTGTCTCTTTCTTTTATACTTCTCCCACTCAATTGCATTTTTTCCCTGCAAAAATCGTCCAAATGCCTCTCTCTTCTCTTTCACTAATACTCTTACTTCTTCATCCCACCACTCACTACCCTTTCTAAACAGCCCACCTCCCACTCTTCTCATGCCACAAGCATCTTTTGCGCAATCCATCACTGATTCCCTAAATACATCCCATTCCTCCCCCACTCCCCTTACTTCCATTGTTCTCACCTTTTTCCATTCTGTACACAGTCTCTCCTGGTACTTCCCCACACAGGTCTTCCCAAGCTCACTTACTCTCACCACCTTCTTCACCCCAACATTTACTCCTCTTTTCTGAAAACCCATACTAATCTTCACCTTAGCCTCCACAAGATAATGATCAGACATCCCTCCAGTTGCACCTCTCAGCACATTAACATCCAAAAGTCTCTCTTTCGCACGCCTGTCAATTAACACATAATCCAATAACGCTCTCTGGCCATCTCTCCTACTTACATAAGTATACTTATGTATATCTCGCTTTTTAAACCAGGTATTCCCAATCATCAGTCCTTTTTCAGCACATAAATCTACAAGCTCTTCACCATTTCCATTTACAACACTGAACACCCCATGCATACCAATTATTCCCTCAACTGCCACATTACTCACCTTTGCATTCAAATCACCCATCACTATAACCCGGTCTCGTGCATCAAAACCGCTAACACACTCATTCAGCTGCTCCCAAAACACTTGCCTCTCATGATCTTTCTTCTCATGCCCAGGTGCATATGCACCAATAATCACCCACCTCTCTCCATCAACTTTCAATTTTACCCATATTAATCGAGAATTTACTTTCTTACATTCTATCACATACTCCCACAACTCCTGTTTCAGGAGTATTGCTACTCCTTCCCTTGCTCTTGTCCTCTCACTAACCCCTGACTTCACTCCCCAGACATTTCCAAACCACTCTTCCCCTTTACCCTTGAGCTTCGTTTCACTCAGAGCCAAAACATCCAGGTTCCTTTCCTCAAACATACTACCTATCTCTCCTTTTTTCACATCTTGGTTACATCCACACACATTTAGGCACCCCACTCTGAGCCTTCGAGGAGGATGATCACTCCCCGCGTGACTCCTTCTTCTGTTTCCCATTTTAGAAAGTTAATACAAGGAGGGGAGGATTTCCGGCCCCCCGCTCCCGTCCCCTCTAGTCGCTTTCTACGACACGCGAGGAATACGTGGGAAGTATTCTTTCACCCCATCCCCAGGGATAATATACATATATATATACATATACAAACACACACACATACACACACATACGCACATACACACACACACACACACATACATATATATACATATGAAAAATGTAAAAAACAATTTAGAAAACAAACTTTTAGCTTGAAATGAATGAAAAAAAATGAATGACACATAATGGTTCAACCTCTGGCTATGGAAAAGGAAATGTACAATTTATTCACACAAACGTCAATAGCAGTTCTCATCAATTTCACCACTGTATCAATAAGCTTCAACTATCACCTTTATATCACTAAATATAACATAAAAGCTCCAAATCATGGTTTGCAACTCTGGTTTTTTTTTTTCCCTGAGCACTAAGCTAGTACTGTAAAACACAATCATTCAATATCCAGAACCAGTTTCACTGAATGGCTAAACTGGTACGTAATCTGCTAACCTAACAAACATAACCCAATGGAAAACCAACCCATAACAAGACAACTAACCAAACCTCTGACGTGTCACTTAGCAGAGGCAATTCCAGGATAAAGCATATTTTGGCTTTGATACTAGAGACTTGAAAGTGTCCTATACTTAAAATTCCACCATGATTTCCTTTCTTGGAAAATGCTACCCACAAAAAAATTATGCAATGATTTTCTTCAACACTCATATCCATCAGAGGAGGCAAATAGTGAGTCAAAAAGGGTGAGAGATGTATGTTCAATGTCATTATCTCCAAGGCTGAGTGATGGATGTTTAGCGTCATCATTTCCACAGCTGAGAGAGATGAATGTTCAATGTCATAATTTCCAAGGATAAGATTGATGCATGTTCAGTGTCATCAATTCCAAGATGAGACTGATGCATGTTCAGTGTCATCATTTCCAAGGCTGAGAGTGATGCATGTTCAGTGTCATCATTTCCAAGCCTGAGTGATGCATGTTAAGTGTCATCATTTCCAAGGCTGAGATTGATGCATGTTCAGTGTCATCATTTCCAAGGCTGAGATTGATGCATGTCCAGCACCATAATTTCCAAGGCTGAGTGATGCATGTTCAGTGTCATCATTTCCAAGGCTGAGATTGATGCCTGTCCAGCGTCACAATTTCCAAGGCTGAGATTGATCATGTTCAGTGTCATCATTTCCAAGGCTGAGTGATGCATGTTCAGTGTCATCATTTCCAAGGCTGAGAGTGATGCATGTTCAGTGTCATCATTTCCAATGCTGAGATTGATGTATGTTCAGTGTCATCATTTCTAAGGCTGAGATTGATGCACATTCAGCATCATCATTTTCAAGGATGAGTGATGCATATTCAGTGCCATCATTTCCAAGGCTGAGAGTGATGCATGTTCAGTGTCATCATTTCTAAGGCTGATTGATGTATGTTCAGTGTCATCATTTCCAAGGCTAAGATTGATGTATGTTCAGTGTCATCATTTCTAAGGCTGATTGATGTATGTTCAGTGTCATCATTTCCAAGGCTGAGAGTGATGCATGTTCAGTGTCATCATTTCCAAGGCTGAGAGTGATGAATGTTCAGTGTCATCATTTCCAAGGCTGAGCTTGATGTATGTTCAGTGTCAACATTTCCAAGGCTAAGATTGATGTATGTTCAGTGTCATCATTTCCAAGGCTGAGATTGATGTATGTTCAGTGTCATCATTTCCAAGGCTGAGAGTGATGCATGTTCAGTGTCATCATTTCCAAGGCTGAGCTTCATGTATGTTCAGTGTCAACATTTCCAAGGCTAAGATTGATGTATGTTCAGTGTCATCATTTCCAAGGCTGAGATTGATGTATGTTCAGTGTCATCATTTCCAAGGCTGAGAGTGATGCATGTTCAGTGTCATCATTTCTAAGGCTGATTGATGTATGTTCAGTGTCATCATTTCCGACTAGGGTAAACGTTTTATGGGAACCACCAAGTCAGAATAATGATCCCTGTCAGGCTCCTCCAATTTCATTTCACTCAACATGGTACAAGGCATATCATCAAGGACAAGAAAGTCCATGTCAAATATATTAAAGATTTTGATGATACCATTACATTACATATTTACCTAATCCTAGAATGCCAATTTTTTTCGCAGAATTCACAGAAAATCAACAAATAAAGTGGCGTAATAAATGTAAACAATCACCATGTCTTACTATCTGAGGTGATAAGAAAACTTTTATTTATCTCAAATTAATCAGAGCTGTTACAATGATTGAAAAGAATCTACGATAAAAATTACACTCATTAAAACATTAACAAAACAAGAATTCATTTGAATAGAATCTGGGCTAACCTACTGGACGAGTTCAAGTTAAGCAGCAGCTTGACAGGTTAGCGACACTAGTGTGTCCCTTTAGTTAAATCAGGCTTTGTCAACATATATGAGACAACTGGGTCTCTCCTTACTACTTTAGTTGCAAAAAGACTTATGGGTGATACCTATCGACAACTTACCTTCCTTTAACAGTAATAAAGTCCTGTAGATTATAAGATTTATCCTACTCGTCCAAGCACACCGGAAAATACGTGTCTGTAATGTTACTAAATGCCATATGTTCTATGTTTATACATAATGTTCTTTCCACTACATTCAGGTTCTCTGTTGTGTAAAAATACAATACAGTATCATAAAAGTATCTTAACGTTTAAACAGACACATTAATAAAGGTCTATCGTTATGTTCAACGAAGAGACCATAATGAAGGTGTAGAGTTGGCAGTAGTCAATGGTGACGTCACGTCCGTCATGGCGGACTTCGTCAGCTGACCGTCGTCTGCTGTTCCATACAACACATGGCATCCACGTTTCACTCACATACACTGGAAAAACATGTCTAGTTCAAGGATATTGCAACTCACTTGGGATGGACTATTATTTCAGGAAAAGATCACCTTCGCAAATTTCAATAGGAGTCTAGTGTAAATGACAACGTTAGACCAGTCTTGATGATAAATGACTGAAGATGTTAACGGCCTAACGATGATTAATCTTATAGTTTAAAGGACCTGACAATAATAGTTACTAGTAACCAAGCCCACGTTGGACTGGCTTTTCGTAGTGGAACAGTACGCTGAGGCGATTCTTTGCGAAGAGATATTTAGTACAATAGACTACTATAGATATCAACGTCTCATATTGGTAACTAGAGAACAGTTTTACAGTTGTGTATGTTATCTGACTACTGATTTCAGTGGGGTGAATAATACCAAAGCAATACTGAACCAAAAAAAGTGTTTTCAGTATTGAATATACCTTTCCTCCAATGTTCCCTCTAACTTAACCTTAACACCGCCAACCTTAGGTTAAATTTAGGAAGGTGAACATTGGATTGGATTGGTCTCATTACATTGTCCTGTGGGGACAACTGTTATCTGTGGTGCCGTAGCACCTTAGCATTTATTATATTCTTCTCAGGAGTTAAAAGGTCTCGTCATGTAGTAGCTGATGTAACAATTTATGAATACACTATTCGCTATTGATATTGTCGCTTAACGTGGTGGTTTAGTTTGCCACATTATGCCATAATCATGATACCATTATCTTAAATTGATTATTGTATTTACTATAACAGAGTGAAGACTTTTGCCATTATAAATGGCTTCTAGAAGATGAGGAGGTACCTCCTTCACATGGGCTACTGTGGCACAAGATTAAGGTGAGTACAAATTGTCAGGGGAGTAAAGTCAAGGTTTGGTGAGAGGACAAAAGCTAAGGAAGGAATAGCTCTACTTCGGAAACAGGCGCTGTAGGAGTGTGTGATAGAATGTAAAAAAGCAAATTCTATCTTGGTGTGGGTAAAACTAAAAGTAGATGGAAAGAGATGGGTGATTATGTACTGGTGCTTATGCACCTGGTCATGAGAAGAAAGATCATGAGGCAAGTGTTTTGGGAGCAGCTGAGTGAGTGTGTTAGTAGCTTAGGTGCACGACACCGGGTATTGGTGATGGGTGATTTGAATGCAAAGGTGAGTAAATGTGGCAGTTGAGGATATAATTGGTGTACATGGGGTATTCAGTGTTGTGAATGGAAATGGTGAAGAGCTTGTGGATTTGTGTGCTGAAAAAAGACTGGAGATTGAGAAAATCTGGTTAAAAAAGATATACATAGGTATATGTATGTGAGTAGATGGTCAAAGGGCATTAATAGGTTTTGTGTTAATTGATAAGCATATAAAAGAGACTTCTGGATGTTAATGTGCTGAGAGGAGCAGCTAGAGGGATGTCTGATCACTATCTTCTGGAGGCAAAGGTGAAGATTTTTAGAGGTTTTCAGAAAAGAAAAGAGAATGTTATAGAGAGAGAGTGGTGAGAGGAAGGGAGCATAAAGAAGAGATTTGTGAGAGGAAGTACCAGGAGAGATTGAGTGCAGAATGGCAAAAGCTGAGAGCAAATGACGTAAGGGGAGTGGGGAGGAATGTGATGTATTTAGAGAAGCAGTGATGGCATGTGCAAAAGATGCATGTGGCAAGAGAAAGGTAGGAGGTGGGTAGGTTACAAAGGGTAGTGAGCGAAGGGATGAAGAAGTAAAGTTGCTAATAAAAAAGAAATGAGAGGCATTTTAATGATACAAGGAAAAAGTTCAAATGGCCGGGACTATATAGAAGAAAACAACAGGTGGTCAAAAGGAACGTGCAAGGGTTGAAAAAGAGGTCAAATGAGAGTTGGGGTGAGAGAGTATCTAAATTTTAGGGAGACTAAAGAGATGTGTGTAGCATTTATGGATCTGGAGAAGGCATATGATAGGGTGAATAAAGATGCTTTGTGGAAGGTTTTAAGAGTATATTGTGTGGGAGGTAAGTTGTTAGAAGCTGTGAAACATTTTTACCAAGGATGTAAGGTATTCATACGAGTAGGAAGAGAGGAAAGTGATTGGTTCCCAGTGAATGTTGGTTTGCGGCAGGGGTGCATGATGTCTCCATGGTTGTTTAATTTGTTTCTGGATGGGGTTGTTAGGGAGGTGAAAGCAGGAGTTTTGGAGAGAGGGGCAAGTATGCAGTCAATTACGGATGAGAGGGCTTGGAAAGTGAGTCAGTTGTTGTTCGCTGATGATACAGCACTGGTGGCTGATTTGGGTGAGAAACTGCAGAAGTTGGTGACTGAGTTTGCTAAAGTGTGTGAAAGAAGAAAGTTGAAAGTAAATGTGAATAAGAGCAAGGTTCAGTAGGGTTGAGGGACAAGTTAATTAGGAGGTAAGTTTGAATAGAGAAAAACTGGAGGAAGTGAAGTGTTTTAGACATCAGGGTAGGGGAGGGAGTGAAGGTTCCGGGAGCATCGAAGAATGTGTGGAAGGGGAGAACATTATCTCGGAGAGCAAAAATGGGCATGTTTTATGGAAGTGGTTCCAACGATGTTATATGGTTGTGAGGCATGGGCTATAGATGGGGTTGTGCGGAGGAGGGTGGATGTGTTGGAAATGAAATGTTTAAGGACAATATGTGGTGTGAGGTGGTTTGATTAAGTAATAAAAGGGTAAGAGAAATGTTTGGAAATTATAAGAGTGTTGTTGAGAGAGCAGAAGAGAGTGTGTTGAAATGGTTTGGGCACGAGAGAATAAGTAAGGAAAGATTGACAAAGAGGATATATTTCAGAGGTGGAGGGAAGGAGAAGTGGGAGACCAAATTGGAGGTGAAAGGATGGAGTGAAAAAGATTTTGAGTGATAGGGGCCTGAACATACAGTAGGGTGAAGGATGTGCAAGGAATAGAATGAATTGCAACAGTGTGATATATCAGGGTGGACGTGCTGTCAGTGGATTGAACCAGGGTATGTAAAGTGTCTGGGGTAAACCATGGAAAAGTCTGTGTGGCCTGGATGTGGAAAGGTGAACTGTGGTTTCAGTGCATTACACATGACAGATAGTGTGAACTGAGTGTGAACGAATGTGGCCTTTTTTTGTCTTCCTGGTGCTCCCTTGCTGGGGGGGGGTGCTGTTTCGTGTGTGGTGGGGTGGCGATGAGAATGGATAAAGGCAGCAAGTATGGATATGTATATATGTATATGTCAGTGTATGTATATGTATGTATATGTTGAAATGGTTATGTATGTATTTGTGCATGTGTGGGCGTTTATGTTTATACATGTGTATGAGGGTGGGTTGGGCCATTATTCATCTGTTTTCTTGTGCTACCTTGCTAATGTGGGAGATGTCGGTTAAGTGTGATGATGATGAAAAGAGATGTTTTGGAAGGAGCCCAATAAAGTGCATAAAACGAGAACAAATGGGAGCATCGGTGAAGGGAGCAAGGGGGGAGCAGTAACAGGTAGTGATGAAGATAGGAGATAGAGTGAGTATTTTGAAGGTTTGTCGAATATGTTTGATGATACAGTGGCAGATGTTGAGTGTTTTGGTTGGGATGGTGTGCGAAGTTAGAGGGTCATGGAGAATGGTTTGGTTAAGAGAGAAGAGGTGGTGAAAGCTTTGTGGAAGATCAAATCCTGCAAGGCAGCAGGTTTGGATGGTATTGCAGTGGAATTTATTAAGAAAAGGGGTGACTGAGTTGTTGATTGGTTGGTAAGGATATTCAGTGTATGTATGGATCAGAGTGAAGTGCCTGAGGATTGGTTGAATGTATGCATAGTGCCATTGTACAAAGGCAAAAAAAGAAAAATAAAGGTGAGTGTTCAAACTACATGGGCATACATTTGTTGAGTATTCCTGGGAAATTGTATGGGAGTGTATTGATAGAGAGGGTGAAGGTATGTACAATGTCAGATTGGGGAGGAGCAGTGTGGTTTCAGAAGTGGTGAAGTATGTGTGGATCAGTTGTTTACTTTGAAGAATGTGTGTGAGAAATACTTAGAAAAACGGATGGATTTGTATGTAGTATTTATGGATCTGGAGAATGCATATGATAGGGTTGATAGAGATGCTTTGTGGAAGATCTTAAGAGTATATGGTGTGGGAGGTGAGCTGCTTGAAGTAGTGAAAGTATTATCAAGGATGTAAGGCATGTGTATGAGTAAGAAGAAAGGAGAGTGATTGGTTTCCAGTGAAGGTCAGTTTACAGCAAGGGTGTATGATGTCCCCATGGTTGTTTGATTTGTTTCTGGATGGCATGGTTAGGGAGGTAAGTGCTAGAGTTTTGGAGAGAGGGGCGAGTATGCAGTCTGTTTGGGATGAGTGGGCCTGGGAAGTGAGTCAGTTGTTGTTTGCCAGTGATACAGCTCTGGAGGCTGATTCAAGTGACAAACTGCAGAGGTTGGTGACTGAGTTTGGAAAAGTGTGTGAAAGGAGAAAGTTGAGAGTGAATGTGAATAAGAGTAAGGTTATTAGGTTCGGTAGGGTTGAGGGACAAGTTACGTGGGATGTAACATTGAATGGAGAAAAATTGGAGGAAGTGAAGTGTTTTAGATATCAGGGAGTATACTTAGCAGCAAATGGAACCATGGAAGTGAAAGTGAGTCACAGGGTGGGGAAGGGGGCGAAGGTTCTGGGAGTGATAAAGAATGTGTGGAAGGAGAGAACATTATCTCGGAGGGGAAAAATGGGTATGTTTGAAGGAATAGTAATTCCAAGAATTCTATATAGTTACGAGGCATGGGCTATGACTAGGGTTGTACAGAGGAGGGTGGATGTTTTGGAAATTAAATGTTTGAGGACAAGATGTGGTGTCAGTGGTTTAATTGAGTAGATGATGAATGGGTAAGAGAGATATGTGGAAATAGAAAGTTTGTGATTGAGAGAAAAGAAAGGGAGTGTTGAAGTGATTTGGACATATGGAGAGAATGAGTGAGGAGAGATTGACAAAGATGATATATGTGTCAGAGATGGAGGGAACAAGAAGTGGGAGATCAAATTGAAGGTGGAAGGATGGAGTGAAAATGATTTTGATCAGTCCGAGCCTGAACATGCAGGAGGATGAGGCATGCAAGAAATAAAGTGAATTAGAATGATGTGGTATTCTGGGGTCAATGTGCTGTCAATGGACTGAACCAGGGCACATGAAACATCTGGGTAAACCATGAAAAGGTCTGTGGGGACTGGAGGTGGATAGGGAGCTGTGGTTTCAGTGCATTACACATGACAGCTAGAGACTGAGTGTGAAAGAATTTGGCCTTTTTTGTCTGTTTTCCTGAAGTCACCTCACTGAAGCAGGGGGTAGTAATGCTTTCCTGTGGGGTGGGGTAGTGACAGGAATGGATGAAGGCAAGCAAGTATGAATATGTACTTGTGTATATATGTATATGTGTATGTATATGTATATTTTGGAAAGGATCACAATTTTGCACATGATCAAGTATATTCCTATGAGTCCACGGGGAAAATGAAACACGATAACTTATTGTATTTCATTTTCCCCTTGGACTCATAGGAATATGTATATATGCGGCTTAACATTCCCAGGTTCAGGTAATTGACAACATGTTACCCCCTATATATACCACATATCTCTATTCTCACTTACAGCTCAACTACCCTGTCTCTGCACTTTTGCATTGCTAAACCTTATAACCTTTCTGTTATTAGTATTTCTCTAAACTTTCACCTTCCGCACTCTTAAACTCGGACACCAACTTCTGCTCTTTTTCAGTCAAATCTGCCACTAGTGGTGTCATCAGCTAACAACAACTGATTTACTTAGCAGTTCCCTGCACCCCTTACAGACTGCAAACCTGTCTCTATCTCCAAGGCCCCTACATTTACCTCCCTCACCACCCTATCCATGAAAAAAATAGCTATAGAAACATCACAGGCCTCTGCTATGAACCTACCTTCTCATGAAACCACTCGCCCTTCTCTCTACCTACTTGCATATATGTCTTGTTCTCTTCATAAAACTCTTAACTGTCTCTGATACCATCCCTCATACACCACATACTCATAACACCTTCCACAAAGCATCTCAACCTACCATTTCATGTGCTTTCCCCAGATCTATAAATGCCACATAAATATCCTTCTGTTTCTTCAAAGCAAACACCTGATCCACACATCCTTTAACACTCCTGAAGCCATATTGCTCCTCTACAATCTTATGCTCTGTGAGTGGTACCACCCATTTACTTACTACTCTTCCATACATCTTACCAGGTACACTTGACAAACTTATACTTTTGTACCTTTGGTGCATCCAGTGTAACCTTGAGTTCTTTAAGGAATTTGGTGAGCATTCTTATACTTTAGCAGAAACCTTAGGAGACCATCATTATGCTGGAACCTTTTTATGATCTGTTGAGGAGATAGACACACCACTGGTCCCTCCATTGAAAGGATTGTCAATTCTGCATGCCTTTTGGTTTAGGTCATATCTTACATTCCAGTGCACCAGCTCTCGATATGAAATCTATGATCTGGTGGAACCTCTTAGTTTTAAGACTTAAAGTGGATGGAGACTTGAGGGAAAGTTTAGCTATGCATGTGGGTGTGAGGCAGGTGTGATGACACTGTGGCATGTTAATATATATATGGATGAAGTGATGATAGATAAAAGCAAAACTAGTGAAAGTGGTGCAGAGATGGAGTGTAACAGTGAGGTATGGCTGCTGGTAGCAAGCCTGCTTGCAGATGATACTGTGTTGTTTGCTGAGAATGAAGAGGAGTTGGAGTAGGTTGTGACTGTCTTTTATGTGTGTAAGCATGTGTGATTGAAGGTAAATGCAAGTAAAAGTAAAGTTATGGTGTTTGAAAGGAAACACAGTGAAGTATATATTTTACAAAACCATATAGAGTGAAAGAAGAAGGTGTACTAAACAGGTTTTCTTTTGGATGATGGGGGGAGACTGGAAGATGTGAGTCTTGAAGTATTTAGGAGCTGTCTTGAGTAAGTTTGGTGATATGTAAGGAGAGAGTCATTGAAGGTAAATGCAAGTAAAAGTAAAGTAATGGTTTTTGAAAGGAAACACAGTGAAGTATATATTTTACAAAACTATATAGAGTGAAAAAAGAAAGTGTACTAAACAGGTTTTCTTTTGGATGATGGGGGGAGACTGGAAGATGTGAGTCTTGAAGTATTTAGGAGCTGTCTTGAGTAAGTTTGGTGATATGTAAGGAGAGAGTCATTGGGAATAATGAAGAGTAGAGTTGTAAGTATGGAAGTAAAGAAAGGATTAAGGGACAGCATAGTCCTCCCAACCCTCACCTATGCAGCCAAAAATTGGACATGGCATGAGTAAAGAGGTCAAGACTCCAGGCTGTGGAAATGAGCTATTTGAGAGAAGCATGTGGTATGACTAGATGAATTGAAGAAGGAAATGAAGAGGTGTATGAGAGATTTAGTATGGCTGGGAATGCAAAGGGAATAAATTGTGCAATGGTAGAGAGGGTGAAATGTAATACTTTGCTTTGGTTATGTGGAAAGAATGCATGAATGGGAGTTTAGAAGGAGAATACATGATAGTACTGTTAAAGGGGTTGGTGTAAGAGGAAGACCACCTGTGACATTGGGAAATAGAGTGGAAAATTGCTGGAGGGAGAGAAATGGTGGAAGAATGCATGGGATGGTGTATGCAGATGAGGCATGCAAAGATAGAGATAAGTGGAGACTCTTTAGCCGTGGCCACCCCCTTCATGGGAGTCCCTAGAGAGAATGGTTGTTAGAGATACAGAAAGAAATAGAAAGATGGATAATATCAACTATGAATGGAGAGGGGCCTGTTTCTAAGAAAGAGCTTTCCATAGTATGAATTCTTCCAGAAAAGGGGGTAGAAATAGTCAATTAAAGTAAGTTCACTAAGGATTGTAATTTGAAAGTTGAAGATGAGAGAAGAGCCTTTTGATGGAAGTTCAGAGAAAACCATGGTGAACAGAAAGAATTAAGGTTTGTATTCAGCAAAAAGTTGCAGGATTGGTTACTTATCCTAATTTTGATGTATGGATGTAAAACCTTAGTTTAGCTACATCAGGATTGGTGATAAGTAAGAGTAGTAAAGATGCCTAATTGTGTAGTATAGTTGAAATAAGAGGGATAGATGGAGTAGAGAAAGATGTTTCTAGGATATATGTTGTTAAGAACTCATTAGTAAGGTGCATTGATAAAGTCTTTTAAGATAATGTGTTCTTGTGTAGTAGTTGATAAGTTGTTCAAGAAGATGTAGGTGAAGGTACTAGAAGAAGATACCGGTAGACTGCACTGTGCAAGAGGTTTATTGATTTGGTGCGATAAAACATTAATGCCTATGAATATCTCAGATGAAGAAGAATGAGGATGTTTTGTGATGGGAGCAAAAGTTTGAATGAAGATTTTGGTTTTATGTCATGAATTGACTGCAAAATATAAAGGTAAGACGTGCTTACACTAATTTGGAAGTTAATCTTTCATTTAAGAGCAGAGATTGGTTAAGGACAAATGTGAGTGGACTGAGAGCTTGTGTGTATGTGATCTACTCCATATGAATATAAAGGGAGTTAAAGCTAACGGAGATATAGATAAGATATTTAACTTTTGGACATTATGGAAAATATGATTCAATGATAAGGTTATTTAGAATGTACCATTTAGAGCAAAAAGTACAGAATACAAGCTATATGAGCTGAGGTGCTAGACAGCTTAGAAAGAATTGTTTATGTCATTCAAAGAGAGAAAATGACATAATTCTCACAGCCTGTTCCTCATACTTTTACTATCCTACTCTTGCATATATAGGAAAAACTACTAGCCACATCTGTGCTGTCACTCAGTTTTTCTGGTAATGTTTTCCCCAGTTGAAGTTGATATTCCTGTAAAGACAGCATGAGTAACAGTCACACCATTATTTGTGCCAATGCTTCGTGCTAACTCTTGATTTGTTAATATTGTAGGGGTATCCAGAAGCAAAAAGATGAATTAGAGGAGCGATTGAGCAGTGTTCAGGGATTAGTAGAAAAAGGACTGGCTTCCCTTTGCCCAGCAAATACCCTACAGCTCTGTTTCTCTAGTCGTACTGATAAAGGTAATATCAAAAGCAGATTTTTTCTTTTTAAGCTTAGAATTTTGATAGTTTTCATGATATAGCTACACTGCTTAGATTTATTGATTGCCTGTTTTTGGATTTTCTTAAGTGTCATGAACCCCTTGAGTGCATCATAAAATTCTACGAGCATTCTCTAAAAGTTTCATTTCCCTATAAAAAATAGTCTCATTTTGGAATTTTACATTACCTTTTATCGTAATATGAGGTTACCATATTTGGCATTTGAATTCTATTAGAAATCCAATCATAGCATGGAAAATGAGGGTTTTATTAAAAAAGTGGAAAAAATGAGTATCAGTAGAGTGTATAACAATCACTCAACTATTTTACTGAGGAATCAGAACTTATCTAGAGGTTATTGTTATTATTATTCTTTTTATTATACTTTGTTGGTGTCTCCCACATTAGCGAGGTAGTGCAAGGAAACAGACGAATGGCCCAACTCACCCACATACATGTCTCCCACATTAGCGAGGTAGTGCAAGGAAACAGACAAATGGCCCAACTCACCCACATACACATGTATATACATAAACACCAACACACACACATATACATACATATAAATTTCAATATATGTATATTTATTTATTTTACTTTGTCGCTGTCTCCCACGTTAGCGAGGTAGCGCAAGGAAACAGACGAAAGAAAGGCCCAATCCACCCACATACACATGTATATACATACACGTCCACACACGCAAATATACATACCTATACATCTCAACTTATACATATATATACATACACTGACATATACATATATACACATGTACATATTCATACATGCTGCCTTCATCCATTCCCGGCACCACCCCACCATACATGAAATGGCACCCCCTTCCCCTTACACGCATCCAAGGTAGCGCTAGGAAAAGACAACAAATGCCACATTCGTTCACACTCAGTTTCTAGCTGTCATGTGTAGTGCATTGAAACCACAGCTCCCTCTCCACATCCAGGCCCCACAAAACTTTCCATGGTTTACCTCAGACGCTTCACATGCCCTGGTTCAATCCATTGACAGCACGTCATCCCCGGTATAACACATTGTTCCAATTCACTCTATTCCTTGCACGCCTTTCATCCTCCTGTATGTTCAGGCCCCCGATCGCTCAAAATCTTTTTCACTCCATCCTTCCATCTCCAGTTTGGTCTCTCGCTTCTCCTTGTTCCCTCTACCTCTGACACATATATCCTCTTGACCCTAGTATACCACATTGTTCCAATTCAGTCTATTCATTGCACTCCTTTCACCCTCCTGTATGTTCAGGCACTGATTGCTCAAAATCTTTTTCACTCCATCCTTCCACTTCTAATTTGGTCTCCCACTTCTCCTTATTCCCTCCACCTTTGACACACATATCCTCTTTTTCAGTCTTTCCTTACTCATTCTCTCCATGTGACAAAACCATTTTAGTACACCCTCCTCTGCTCTGTCACCCACACGCATTTTATTACCACATATATCTCTTGCCCTTTCTTTGCTTACTTGATCAAACGACCACATATTGTCCTCAAATATCTCATCTCCAACACATCCACCTTCCTCTGTACAACCATATCTATAGCCCATACCTCACAACCATATAACATTGTTTTTTTTTTTTTTTTTTTTTTTTCGCTGTCTCCCGCGTTTGCGAGGTAGCGCAAGGAAACAGACGAAAGAAATGGCCCAACCCACCCCCATACACATGTATATACATACGTCCACACACGCAAATATACATACCTACACAGCTTTCCATGGTTTACCCCAGATGCCTCACATGCCTTGATTCAATCCACTGACAGCACGTCAACCCCGGTATACCACATCGCTCCAATTCACTCTATTCCTTGCCCTCCTTTCACCCTCCTGCATGTTCAGGCCCCGATCACACAAAATCGTTTTCACTCCATCTTTCCACCTCCAATTTGGTCTCCCTCTTCTCCTCGTTCCCTCCACCTCCGACACATATATTCTCTTGGTCAATCTTTCCTCACTCATTCTCTCCATGTGCCCGAACCATTTCAAAACACCGTCTTCTGCTCTCTCAACCACGCTCTTTTTATTTCCACACATCTCTCTTACCCTTACGTTACTTACTCGATCAAACCACCTCACACCACATATTGTCCTCAAACATCTCATTTCCAGCACATCCATCCTCCTGCGCACAACTCTATCCATAGCCCACGTCTCGCAACCATACAACATTGTTGGAACCACTATTCCTTCAAACATACCCATTTTTGCTTTCCGAGATAATGTTCTCGACTTCCACACATTCTTCAAGGCTCCCAGAATTTTCGCCCCCTCCCCCACCCTATGATCCACTTCCGCTTCCATGGTTCCATCCGCTGCCAGATCCACTCCCAGATATCTAAAACACTTCACTTCCTCCAGTTTTTCTCCATTCAAACTCACCTCCCAATTGACTTGACCCTCAACCCTACTGTACCTAATAACCTTGCTCTTATTCACATTTACTCTTAACTTTCTTCTTTCACACACTTTACCAAACTCAGTCACCAGCTTCTGCAGTTTCTCACATGAATCAGCCACCAGCGCTGTATCATCAGCGAACAACAACTGACTCACTTCCCAAGCTCTCTCATCCCCAACAGACTTCATACTTGCCCCTCTTTCCAAAACTCTTGCATTTACCTCCCTAACAACCCCATCCATAAACAAATTAAACAACCATGGAGACATCACACACCCCTGCCGCAAACCTACATTCACTGAGAACCAATCACTTTCCTCTCTTCCTACACGTACACATGCCTTACATCCTTGATAAAAACTTTTCACTGCTTCTAACAACTTGCCTCCCACACCATATATTCTTAATACCTTCCACAGAGCATCTCTATCAACTCTATCATATGCCTTCTCCAGATCCATAAATGCTACATACAAATCCATTTGCTTTTCTAAGTATTTCTCACATACATTCTTCAAAGCAAACACCTGATCCACACATTGTTGGAACCACTATTTCTTCAAACATACCCATTTTTGCTCTCCAAGATAACTTTCTCACTACTTACATTCTTCAATGCTCCCAGAACCTTTGCCCCCTCCTCCACCCCGTGACTTGCTCCCACTTCCATGGTTTCATCTGCTGCCAAATCCACTCCCAGATATCTAAAACACTTCACTTTCTCCAGTTTTTCTCCATTCAAACTTGCCTCCCAATTGACTTGTCCCTCAACCATACTGAACCTAATAACCTTGCTCTTATTCACATTTACTCTCAGCTTTCTCCTTTCACACACTACCAAACTCAGTCACCAACTTCTGCTGTTTCTCACCTGAATCAGCCACCAGCACTGTATCACAGGCGAACAACAACTGGCTCACTTCCCAAGCCCTCTCATCCACAACTGACTGCATACTTGCCCCTCTCTCCAAAACTCTTGCATTAACCTCCCTAACAACCCCATCCATAAACAAATTAAATAACCATGGAGACATCATGCACTCCTGCTACAAAATGACATTCACTGGGAACCAATCACTTTCCTTTCTTCCTACTCATACACATGCCTTACATCCTCAATAAAAACTTTTCACTGCTTGTAGCAACTTGCCTCCCTCACCATATACTCTTAATACCTTCCACAGAGCATCTCTATCATATGCCTTCTATCATATGCCTTATCTCTATCATATGCCTTCTCCAGATCCATAAATGTTACATAAAAATCCCTCTGTTTTTCTAAGTATTTCTCACTTATATTCCTCAAAGCAAACACCTGATCCACACACCCTCTACCACTTCTGAAACCACACTGCTCTTCCCCAGTCTGATGCTCTGTACATTCCTTGGCCCTCTCAAGAAATGCCCTCCCATATAATTTCTCAGGAGTACTCAAAAAACTTATACCTCTGTAATTTGTAATTTGAACACTCACCTTTATCCCCTTTGCCTTTGTACAAAGGCACTATGCATGCACTCTTCCAATCCTCAGGCACTTCACCATGAGCCATACATACATTGAATATCCTCACCAACCGGTCAATAACACAGTCACCCCCTTTTTTAATAGATTCCACAGCAATACCATCCAATCCCGCTGCTTTGCCGAGTTTCATTTTCCGCAAGGCTTTCACTACCTCTTCTTTGTTTACCAAATCATTCTCCCTGACCCTCTCACTTCGCACACCACCTTGACCAAAACACACTGTATCTTCCAGTCTATCATCAAACATATTCAACAAACCTTCAAAATTCTCACTCCATCTCTCTCTCTCTCACTTCACCACTACTTGTTATTACCTCCCCATTTGCACCCTTCACCGATGTTCCCATTTGTTCTCTTGTCTTATGCTCTTTATTTACCTCCTTCCAAAACATCTTTTAATTCTCCCTAAAATTTAATGATACGCTCTCAAACCAACTCTCATTTGCCCTCTTTTTCACCTCTTGCACCTTTCTCTTGACCTCTTTCCTCTTTCTGTTATACATCTCCCAGTCATTTGCACTATTCTCCTGCAAAAATCGTCCAAATGCCTCTCTCTTCTCTTTCACTAATAATCTTACTTCTTCATCCCACCACTCATTACCCTTTCTAATCTGCCCACCTCCCACCTTTCTCATGCCACAGGCATCTTTTGCGCAAGCCATCACTGCTTCCCTAAATACATCCCATTCCTTCCCTACTCCCCCTGCATCATTTTCTCTCACTTTTTCCATTCTGCACTCAATCTCTCATGGTACTTCCTCACACAAGTCTCCTTTCCAAGCTCGCTTACTCTCACCACTCTCTTCACCCCAACATTCTCTTTTCTTTTCTGAAAACCTCTGCATATCTTCACCATCGCCTCCACAAGATAATGGTCAGACATCCCTCCAGTTACCCCTCTCAGCACATTAACATCCAAAAGTCTCCCTTTCATGTAGCCATCAATCTACATGTAATGCAATAACACTCTCTGGCCATCTCTCCTACTTACATAAGCATACTTATGTTCATCTCTCTTTTTAAACCAGGTATTCCCAATCGCCAGTCCTTTTTCAGCATACAAATCTACAAGCTCTTCACCATTTCCATTTGCAACACTGAACACCCCATGTCCACCAATTATATACAATCAACTGTGTCTAAATGTGTGTGGATGTCACCTAGATGAGAAAGAAGGGGAGATAGATGGTATGTTTAAGGAAAGGAACCTGGATGCTTTGGCTCTGAGTGAAACGAAGCTCAAGGGTAAAGGCGAAGAGTGATTTGGGAATGTTTTGGGAGTTAAGTCAGGGGTTGGTAAGAGGACAAGAGCAAAGGAAGGAGTAGCACTACTCCGGTAGGAGGAGTTGTGGGAGTATGTGATATAGTGCAAGAAAGTAAACTCTAGATTGATATGGGTAAAACTGAAAGTGGATGGAGAGAGATGGGTGATTATTGGTTCCTATGCACCTGGGTATGAGAAGAAAGATCATGAGAGGCAAGTGTTTTGGGAGCAGCTGAGTGAGTGTGTTAGTAGTTTTGATGCATGAGACCGGGTTATAGTGATGGGTGATTTGAATGCAAAGGTGAGTAATGTGGCAGTTGAGGGAATAATTGGTGTACATGGGATTTTTAGTGATATAATAAATGGAAATGGTGAAGAGCTTGTAGATTTGTGTGCAGAAAAAGCACTGGTGATTGGGAATACCTGGTTTAAAAAGAGATATACTTAAGTATACATATGTAAGAAGGAGAGATGGCCAGAGAGCGTTATTGGATTACGTGTTAATTGAAAGAGAGACTTTTGGATGTTAATGTGCTGAGAGGTGCAACTGGAGGGATATCTGATCATTATCTTGTAGAGGCGAAGGTGAAGATTTGTAGAGGTTTTCAGAAAAGAAGAGAAAATATTGGGGTGAAGAGAGTGGTGAGAGTAAGTGAGCATGGGAAGGAGACTTTTGTAAGGAAGTACTAGGAGAGACTGAGTGCAGAATGGAAAAAGGTGAGAGCAAAGGACATTAGGGGAGTGGGGGAGGAATGGGATGTATTTAGGGAAGCAGTGATGGCTAGTGCAAAAGATGCTTGTGCCATGAGAAGTGTGGGAGGTGGGCAGATTAGAAAGGGTAGTGAGTTGTGGGAAAGTGGTGCAAGAGGTGAAAAAGTGGGCCAATGAGAGTTGGGGTGAGAGAATATCATTAAATTTTAGGGATATTAAAAAAAATGTTTTGGAAGGAGGTAAATAAGTGCTTAAGACAAGGGAATAAATGGGAACATCGGTGAAAGGGGCTAATGGGATGTAATAACAAGTAGTGTTGATGTGAGGAGATGGAGTGAGTATTTTGAAGGTTTGTTGAATGTGTTAGATAAAAGAGTCGCAGATATAGGGTGATTTGGTCGAGGTGGTGTGTGTTAGAAGGAAGAGTGGCAGATATAGGGTGATTTGGTCGAGGTGCTGTGCGAAGTGAGAGGGTCAGGGAGAATGGTTTGGTAAACAGAGAAGAGCTAGTGAAAGCTTTGCAGAAGATGAAAGCTGGCAAGGCAGCAGGTTTGGATGGTATTGCAGTGGAATTTATTAGAAAAGGGGGTGACTGTGTTGTTGACTGGTTGGTGAGGATATTCGATGTATGTATGGCTTGTGGTGAAGTGCCTGACGATTGGCGGAATGCATGCATAGTGCCATTGTACAAAGGCAAATGGGATGGAGGTGAGTGTTCAAATTTCTGAGGTATAAGTTTTTTGAGTATTCCTGAGAAATTCTACGGGAGGGTATTGATTGAGAGAGTGAAGGCATGTACAGAGCATTAGATTGGGGAAGAGCAGTGTGGTTTCAGAAGTGGTCGAGGATGTGTGGATCAGGTATTTGCTTTGAAGAATGTATGTGAGAAATACTTAGAAAAACAAATGGATTTGTATGTAGCATATATGGATCTGGAGAAGGCATATGATAGAGTTGATAGAGATGCTCTGTGAAAGGTATTAAGAGTATATGGTGCAGGAGGCAAGTTGCTAGAAGCAGTGAAAAGTTTTTATCAAGGGTGTAAGGTATGTGTACGAGTAGCAAGAGAGGAAAGTAATTGGTTCCCAGTGAATGTTAGTTTGTGGCAGGGGTGTGTGATGTCTCCATAGTTGTTTAATTTGTTTATGGATGGGGTTGTTATGGAGGTGAATGCAAGAGTTTTGGATAGAGTGGCAAGTATGCAGTCTGTTGTGGATGAGAGGGCTTGGAAAGTCAGTCAGTTGTTGTTCGCTGATGATACATCGCTGGTGGCTGATTTGTGTGAGAAACTGCAGAAGCTGGTGCCTGAGTTTGGTAAAGTGTGTGAAAGAAGAATGCTGAGAGTAAATGTGAATAAGAACAAGGTTACAAGGTACAGTAGAGTTAAGGGACAAGTCAATTGGGAGGTAAGTTTAAATGGAGAAAAACTGGAGGAAGTGAAGTGTTTTAGATATCTGGGAGTGGATATGGTAGCGGAAGTGTCACAGGGTGGGGGAGGGAGCGAAGGTTCTGGGAGCATTAAAGAACGCGTGTAAGGCGAGAATGTTATCTTCAAAGCAAAAATGGGTATGTTTGAAGAAATAGTGGTTCCAACAATGTTATATGGTTGCGAGGCATTGGCTATAGATAGGGTTGTGCGGAGGAGGGTGGATGTGTTGGAAATGAGATGTATGAGGATAGAATGTAGTGTGAGGTGGTTTGATCGAGGAAGTAATGAAAGGGGAAGAGAGGTATGTGGTAATGAAAAGAGTGTGGTTGAGAGAGCAGAAAAGGGTCCATTGAAATGGTTTGGTCACATGGAGAGAATGAGTGAGGAAAGATTGACAAAGAGGATATATGTGTCAGCAGTGGAGGGACTGAGGAGAAGTGGGAGACCAAAATGGAGGTGGAAGGATGGAGTGAAAAAGATTTTGAGTGATCGGGGCCTGAATATGCAGGAGGATGAAAGGTGTGTAAGGAATAGACTGAATTGGAACGATGTGGTATACTAGGGTCAACTTACTGTCAATGGATTGAACCAGGGCATGTGAAGCGTCTGGGGTAAACCATGGAGTTTTGTGGGGCCTGGCTCTGGAAAGGGAGCTGTGGTTTCAGTGCATTATACATGACAGCTAAAGACTGAGTGTGAACGAATGTGGCCTTTGTTGGCTTTTCCTATCGGTACCTCGCGCGCATACAGGGGGAGGGGGGTGTCACTTCATGTGTGGTGGGGTTGTGATGGGAATGAATAAAGGCTGTATGAATTATGTAATGTGTATATATGTATATATCTGTGTATGTATATATATATATTTATACATTGAAATGTATAGGTATGTATATGTGCGTGTGTGGATGAGTATATATATACATGTTTACGTGGGTGGGTTGGGCCATTGTTTCGTCTGTTTCCTTGCGCTACCTCGCTAACGTGGGAGACAGCGACAAAATATAATAAATAAATATATATCCCTGGGGATAGGGGAGAAAGAATACTTCCCACGCATTCCTCACGTGTTGTAGAAGGCGACTAAAGGGGACGGGAGCGGGGGGCCAGAAACCCTCCCCTCCTTGTATTTTAACTTTCTAAAAGGGGAAACAGAAGAAGGAGTCACGCGAGGAGTGCTCATCCTCCTCGAAGGCTCAGATTGGGGTGTCTAAATGTGTGTGGATGTAACCAAGATGAGAAAAAAGGAGAGATAGGTAGTATGTTTGAGGAAAGGAACCTGGATGTTTTGGCTCTGAGTGAAATGAAGCTCAAGGGTAAAGGGGAAGAGTGGTTTGGGAATATCTTGGGTGTAAAGTCAGGGGTTAGTGAGAGGACAAGAGCAAGGGAAGGAGTAGCACTACTCCTGAATCAGGAGTTGTGGGAGTATGTGATAGAGTGTAAGAGAGTAAATTTTAGATTGATATGAGTAAAACTGAAAGTTGATGGAGAGAGATGGGGGATTATTGGTGCATATGCACCTGGGCATGAGAAGAAAGATTATGAGAGGCAAGTGTTTTGGGAGCAGCTGAATGAGTGTGTTAGTGGATTTGATGCACAAGACCGGGTTATAGTGATGGGTGATTTGAATGCAAAGGTGAGTAATGTGGCAGTTGAGGGAATAATTGGTATACATGGAGTGTTCAGTGTTGTAAATGGAAATGGTGAAGAGCTTGTAGATTTATGTGCTGAAAAAGGACTGGTGATTGGGAATACCTGGTTTAAAAAGCGAGATATAAGTAAGTATACGTATGTAAGTAGGAGAGATGGCCAGAGAGTGTTATTGGATTACGTGTTAATTGATAGATGCACGAAAGAGAGACTTTTGGATGTTAAAGTGCTGAGAGGTGCAACTGGAGGGATGTCTGATCATTATCTTGTGGAGGCAAAGGTGATGATTTGTGGGGGTTTTCAGAAAAGAAGAGAGAATGTTGGGGTGAAGAGAGTGGTGAGAGTAAGTGAGCTTGGGAAGGACTTGTGTGAGGAAGTACCAGGAGAGACCGAGTACAGAATGGAAAAAGGTGAGAACAAAGGAGGTAAGGGGAGTGGGGGAGGAATGGGATGTATTTAGGGAATCAGTGATGGCTTGCGCAAAAGATCCTTGTGGCATGAGAAGCGTGGGAGGTGGGTTGATGAGAAAAGGTAGCGAGTGGTGGGATGAAGAAGTAAGATTATTAGTGAAAGAGAAGAGAGGCATTTGGATGATTTTTGCAGGGAAAAAATGCAAATGATTGGGAGAGGTATAAAAGAAAGAGGCAGGAGGTCAAGAGAAAGGTGCAAGAGATGAAAAAGAGGGCAAATGAGAGTTGGGGTGAGAGAGTATCATTAAATTTTAGGGAGAATAAAAAGATGTTTTGGAAGGAGGTGAATAAAGTGCGTAAGACAAGGGAGCAAATGGGAACTTCGGTGAAGGGCGCAAATGGGGAGGTGATATCAAGTAGTGGTGATGTGAGAAGGAGATGGAGTGAGTATTTTGAAGGTGTGTTGAATGTGTTTGATGATAGAGTAGCAGATATAGGGTGTTTTGGTCGAGGTGGTATGGAAAGTGAGAGGGTTAGGGAAAATGATTTGGTAAATAGAGAAGAGGTAGTAAAAGCTTTAGGAAGAGTAAAAGCTTTACGGAAGATGAAAGCCGGCAAGGCAGCAGGTTTGGATGGTATTGCAGTGGAATTTATTAAAAAAGGGGGTGACTGTATTGTTGACTGGTTGGTAAGGTTATTTAATGTATGTATGATTCATGGTGAGGTGCCTGAGGATTGGCGGAATGCTTGCATAGTGCCATTGTATAAAGGCAAAGGGGATAAGAGTGAGTGCTGAAATTACAGTGGTATAAGTTTGTTGAGTATTCCTGGTAAATTATATGGGAGGGTATTGATTGAGAGGGTGAGGGCATGTACAGAGCATCAGATTGGGGAAGAACAGTGTGGTTTCAGAAGTGGTAGAGGATGTGTGGCTCAGGTGTTTGCTTTGAAGAATGTATGTGAGAAATACTTAGAAAAACAAATGGATTTGTATGTAGCATTTATGGATCTGGAGAAGGCATATGATAGAGTTGATAGAGATGCTCTGTGGAAGGTTTTAAGAATATATGGTGTGGGAGGCAAGTTCTTAGAAGCAGTGAAAAGTTTTTATCAAGGATGTAAGGCATGTGTACGTGTAGGAAGAGAGGAAAGTGATTGGTTCTCAGTGAATGTAGGTTTGTGGCAGGGGTGTGTGATGTCTCCATGGTTGTTTAATTGGTTTATGGATGGGGTTGTTAGGGAGGTGAATGGAAGAGTTTTGGAAAGAGGGGCAAGTATGCAGTCTGTTGTGGATGAGAGAGCTTGGGAAGTGAGTCAGTTGTTGTTCGCTGATGATACAGCGCTGGTGGCTGATTCATGTAAGATACTGCAGAAGCTGGTGACTGAGTTTGGTAAAGTGTGTGAAAGAAGAAAGTTAAGAGTAAATGTGAATAAGAGCAAGGTTATTAGGTACAGTAGGGTTGAGGGTCAAGTCAATTGGGAGGTAAGTTTGAATGGAGAAATACTGGAGGAAGTAAAGTGTTTTAGATATCTGGGAGTGGATCTGGCAGCGGATGGAACCATGGAAGCGGAAGTGAATCATAGGGTGGGGGAGGGGGCGAAAATTCTGGGAGCCTTGAAGAATGTGTGGAAGTCGAGAACATTATCTCGGAAAGCAAAAATGGGTATGTTTGAAGGAATAGTGGTTCCAACAATGTTGTATGGTTGCGAGGCGTGGGCTATGGATAGAATTGTGCGCAAGAGGGTGGATGTGCTGGAAATGAGATGTTTGAGGACAATATGTGGTGTGAGGTGGTTTGATCGAGTAAGTGATGTAAGGGTAAGAGAGATGTGTGGAAATAAAAAGAGTGTGGATGAGAGAGCAGAAGAGGGTGTTTTGAAATGGTTTGGTCACATGGAGAGAATGAGTGAGGAAAGATTGACCAAGAGGATATATGTGTCAGAGGTAGAGGGAACGAGGAGAAGTGGGAGACCAAATTGGAGGTGGAAAGATGGAGTGAAAAAGATTTTGAGTGATCGGGGCCTGAAGATGCAGGAGGGTGAAAGGCATGCAAGGAATAGAGTGAATTGGAACGATGTGATATACCGGGGTCGACGTGCTGTCAATGGATTGAACCAGGGCATGTGAAGTGTCTGGGGTAAACGATGGAAAGTTGTGTGGGGCCTGGATGTGGAAAGGGAGCTGTGGTTTTGGTGCATTATTACATGACAGCTAGAGACTGAGTGTGAACGAATGGGGCCTTTGGTGTCTTTTCCTAGCGCTACCTCGCACACATGAGGGGGGAGGGGGTTGTTATTTCATGTGTGGCAAGGTGGCGATGGGAACAAATGAAGGCAGACAGTATGAATTATGTACATGTGTATATATGTATATGTCTGTGTGTGTATATATATGTGTACATTGAGATGTATAGGTATGTATATTTGCGTGTGTGGACGTGTATGTATATACATGTGTATGGGGGTGGATTGGGCCATTTCTTTCATCTGTTTCCTTGCGCTACCTCGCAAACGCGGGAGACAGTGACAAAGCAAAATAGATATAAATACATATAACACACACAGTCATATACATATATACACATGTACATAATTCATACATTCTGCCCTTATTCATTCTCGTCGCCACCACACTACACATGAAATGACAACCCCCTCCCCTGCATGTGCGCAAGGTAGCGCTAGGAAAAGACAACAAAGGCCACATTCGTTCACACTCACTCTCTAGCTGTCATGTAATAATGCACCAAAACCACAGCTCCCTTTCCACATCCAGGCCCCACAAAATATTCCATGGTTTACCCCAGACGCTTCACATGCCCTGGTTCAATCCATTGACAGCACATCGACCCCGGTATACCACATCATTCCAATTCACTCTATTCCTTGCATGCCTTTCACCCTCCTGCATGTTCAGGCCCTGATCACTCAAAATCTTTTTCACTCCAACCTTCCACCTCCAATTTGGTCTCCCACTTCTCATTCCCTCCACCTCTGACACATATATCCTCTTGGTCAATCTTTCCTCACTCATTCTTTCCATGTGACCAAACCATTTCAAAATACCCTCTTCTGCTCTCTCAATCACGCTCTTTTTATCACCACACATCTCTCTTACCCTTACATTATTTACTCGATCAAACCACCTCACACCACTTATTGTCCTCAACCGTCTCATTTCCAGCACATCCACCCTCCTCCGCACAACTCTATCTAGCCCATGCCTCGCAACCATATAACATTGTTGGAACCACTGTTCCTTCAAGCATACCCATCTTTGCTTTCCAAAATAACGTTCTTGACTTCCACAGATTTTTCAGCACTCCCAGAACTTTTGGCCCCTCCCCCACCCTATGATTCACTTCTGCTTACATGGTTCCATCTTCTGCCAAATCCACTCCCAGATATCGAAAACACTTCACTCCCTCCAGTTTTTCTCCATTCAAACTTACCTCCTAATTGACTTGTCCCTCATTCCTACTGTACCTAATAACCTTGCTCTTATTCACATTTACTCTCAGCTTTCTTCTTTCACACACTTTACCAGAATCAGTTGCCAGCTTGTGCAGTTTCTCACCCGAATCAGGCACCAGCACTGTATCATCAGCGAACAACAACTGACTCGCTTCCCAAGCTCTCTCATCCCCAACGGACTGCATACTTGGCCCCCCTTTCCAAAACTCTTGCAATCACCTCCCTAACAACCCCATCCATAAACAAATTAAACAACCATGGAGACATCATGCACCCCTGCTGCAAACCAACATTCACTGAGAACCAATCACTTTCCTCTCTTCCTACTCATACACATGCCTTACATCCTTGATAAAAATTTTTCACTGCTTCAAACAACTTACCTCCCACACCATATATCCTTAATACCTTCCACAGAGCATCTCTATTAACTCTATCATATGCCTTCTCCAGATCCATAAATGCTACCTACAAATCCATTTGCTTTTCTAAGTATTTCTCACATATATTCTTCAAAGCAAACACCTGATCCACACATCCTCTACCACTTCTGAAACCACACTGCTCTTCCCCAATCTGATGCTCTGTACATGCCTTCACCCTCTCAATCAATACCCTCCCATATAATTTCCCAGGAATACTCAACAAATTTATACCTCTGTAATTTGAGCACTCACTTTTATCCCCTTTGTCTTTGTACAACAGCACTATGGAAGCATTCCGCCAATCCTTAGGCACCTCACCATGAGTCATACATACATTAAATAACCTTACCAATCGGTCAACAATACAGTCACCCCCTTTTTTAATAAATTCCACTGCAATACCATCCAAACCTGCTGCCTTGCCAGCTTTCATCTTCTGCAAAGCTTTCACTACCTCTTCTCTGTTTACCAAATCACTCTCCCAAACCCTCTCACTTTGCACACCACCACGACCAAAACACCCTATGTCTGCCACTCTTTCATCAAACACATTCAAGAAACCTTCAAAATACTTAATCTCCTTCTCACATCACCATTACTTGTTATCACCTCCCTATTATTAGCTCCCTTCACTGATGATATACAGACATTTACATATGTACACACGTACATATCCTTACTTGCTGCCTTTAGCCGTTCTCATCGCCACCCCGGTATACATGAAATAGCATACCCTCCCCTGCAAGGCAGTGCCAGTAACAGACAAAAAAGGCCACATTCATTCACACTCAGTCTCTAGCTCTCATGTTTAATGCACTGAAACCACAGCTCCCTTTCTATGTCCAGGCCCCACAGGCCTTTTCATAGTGTACCCGAGACTCTTCACATGCCCTGGTTCAATCCATTGACAGGACATCGACTCTGTTGTAACACATCATTTCAATTCACTCTATTCCTTGTACGCCTTTCACCATCCTGTATGTTCAGGCCTTGATCACTCAAAATCTTGTTCACTCCATCCTTCTACCTCCAATTTGGTCTCCCGCTTCTCCTACTTCCCTCCAACTCTGACACATATATCTTTGTTGTCAGTCTTTCCTAACTCATTCTCTCCATGTGACCAAGCCATTTCAACACACCCTCACCTGCTCTCTCAACCACACTCTTTCTATTACCACACATCTATCTTATCCTTTCATTACGTACTTGATTAAACCACTTCACACCACATATTTTCCTCAAACATTTCATTTCCAACCCCTCCACCTTCCTCTGCACAACCCTATCTATAGCTCATGCCTCGCAACCACATAACATTGTTAGAACCACTATTTCTTCAAACATACCCATTTTTTGCTCTTTGAGATAATGTTCTTGCCTTCCACACATTCTTCAGTGCTCCCAGAACCTTCACTCCCCCCCAAACCCTGTGACTTACTTCCTCTTCATCCGCTGCTAAGTCCACTCCCAGATATCTAAAGCACTTCCCTTACTCCAGTTTTTCTCCATTCAAACTTGCCTCCCAATTAACTTGTCTCTCAACCCTACTGAACCTAATAGCTTTGCTCTTATTGAAATGTACTCTCAACTTTTTTCTTTCACCTACTATTCCAGACTCAGTCACCAACTTTTGCAGTTTCTCACTTGAATCAGCTACCAGTGTTGTATCATCAGCAAACAATAAATGATTCACTTTTTAGGCCCTCTCATCCCCAACAGACTGCATACTTGCCCCTTTTTCCAAAACTCTTGCATTTACCTCCCTAACCACACCATCCATAAACAAATTAAACAACCATAGAGACATCATACACCCCTGCTGCAGACCACCCTTCACTAGGAACCGAGTCACTCTGCTCTCTTCCAACTCATATGTATTCCTTACACCTTTGATAAAAACTTTTTTCTGCTTCTAGCAGCCACACCATATACTCTTAAGACCTTCCACAAAGCATCTCTATCAGCCCTATCGTATGCCTTCAGATCCATAAATGCTATATACAAATCCATTTGTTTTTCTGAGTGGTTTCAGTGCATTACACATGACAGCTAGAGACTGGGTGTAAACAAGTGTCTTTTCCTAGTGCTACCTCGCGGGGGGATGCTATTTCATGTGTGGCGGAGTCGCGACGGGAATGGATGAAGGCAGCAAGTATGAACATGTACATGTGTATATATGTATATGTCTGTGTATGTATATGTATATATTGGAAAGGATCACAATTTTGCACATGATCAAGTATATTCTTATGAGTCCATGGGGAAAATGAAACACGATAAATGCACTTGGGAACTTATCCTGTTTCATTTTCCCCATGGACTCGTAGGAATGTGTATACATATGTTGAAATGTGTAGGTATGTATATGTGCATGTGTGGGCATTTATGTTTATACATGTGTGTGTGGGTGGGTTGGGCCATTCTTTCATCTGTTTCCTTGCACTACCTCGCAAACGCGGGAGACAGCGACAAAGTATAAAAAAAAAAAAAAAAAAAAAAAAAAAGTATTTCTTATGCACTTTCTTAAAAAAAAAAAAAACCTGATCCACACACTGTCTACCATTTCTGAAACCACACTGCTCCTCCCCAGTTTGATGCTCTGTACATGCCTTCACCTTCTCAGTCAATACCCTCCCGTACAGTTTCCCATACAGTGTGTATGTGTATATATATATATATGTATATTATCCCTGGGGATAGGGGTGAAAGAATACTTCCCACGCATTCCTCGCGTGTCGTAGAAAGCGACTAGAGGGGATGGGAGTGGGGGGCCAGAAATCCTCCCCTCCTTGTATTTTTTTTTAACTTTCTGAAATGGGAAACAGAAGAAGGAGTCACGCGGGGAGTGCTCATCCTCCTCGAAGGCTCAGATTGGGGTGCCTAAATGTGTGTGGATGTAACCAAGATGTGAAAAAAGGAGAGATAGGTAGTATGTTTAAGGAAAGGAACCTGGATGTTTTGGCTCTGAGTGAAACGAAGCTCAAGGGTAAAGGGGAAGAGTGGTTTGGGAATGTCTTGGGAGTAAAGTCAGGGGTTAGTGAGAGGACAAGAGCAAGGGAAGGAGTAGCAGTACTCCTGAAACAGGAGTTGTGGGAGTATGTGATAGAATGTAAGAAAGTAAATTCTCGATTAATATGGGTAAAACTGAAAGTTGATGGAGAGAGATGGGTGATTATTGGTGCATATGCACCTGGGCATGAGAAGAAAGATCATTAGAGGCAAGTGTTTTGGGAGCAGCTGAATGAGTGTGTTAGTGGTTTTGATGCACGAGACCGGGTTATAGTGATGGGTGATTTGAATGCAAAGGTGAGTAATGTGGCAGTTGAGGGAATAATTGGTATACATGGGGTGTTCAGTGTTGTAAATGGAAATGGTGAAGAGCTTGTAGATTTATGTGCTGAAAAATGACTGATGATTGGGAATACCTGGTTTAAAAAGCGAGATATACATAAGTATACTTATGTAAATAGGAGAGATGGCCAGAGAGCATTATTGGATTACGTGTTAATTGACAGGTGCGCGAAAGAGAGACTTTTGGATGTTAATGTGCTGAGAGGTGCAACTGGAGGGATGTCTGATCATTATCTTGTGGAGGCTAAGGTGAAGATTTGTATGGGTTTTCAGAAAAGAAGAGAGAATGTTGGGGTGAAGAGGGTGGTGAGAGTAAGTGAGCTTGGGAAGGAGACTCGTGTGAGGAAGTACCAGGAGAGACTGAGTACAGAATGGAAAAAGGTGAGAACAATGGAAGTAAGGGGAGTGGGGGAGGAATGGGATGTATTTAGGGAATTAGTGATGGATTGTGCAAAAGATGCTTGTGGCATGAGAAGAGTGGGAGGTGGGTTGATTAGAAAGGGTAGTGAGTGGTGGGATGAAGAAGTAAGATTATTAGTGAAAGAGAAGAGAGAGGCATTTGGACGATTTTTGCAGGGAAAAAATGCAATTGAGTGGGAGATGTATAAAAGAAAGAGACAGGAGGTCAAGAGAAAGGTGCAAGAGGTGAAAAAAAGGGCAAATGAGAGTTGGGGTGAGAGAGTATCATTAAATTTTAGGGAGAATAAAAAGATGTTCTGGAAGGAGGTAAATAAAGTGCATAAGACAAGGGAGCAAATGGGAACTTCAGTGAAGGGCGCAAATGGGGAGGTGATAACAAGTAGTGGTGATGTGAGAAGGAGATGGAGTGAGTATTTTGAAGGTTTGTTGAATGTGTTTGATGATAGAGTGGCAGATATAGGGTGTTTTGGTCGAGGTGGTGTGCAAAGTGCGAGGGTTAGGGAAAATGATTTGGTAAACAGAGAAGAGGTAGTAAAAGCTTTGCGGAAGATGAAAGCTGGCAAGGCAGCAGGTTTGGATGGTATTGCAGTGGAATTTATTAAAAACTGGGGTGACTGTATTGTTGACTGGTTGGTAAGGTTATTTAATGTATGTATGACTCATGGTGAGGTGCCTGAGGATTGGCGGGATGCATGCATAGTGCCATTGTACAAAGGCAAAGGGGATAAGAGTGAGTGCTCAAATTACAGAGGTATAAGTTTGTTGAGTATTCCTGGTAAATTATATGGGAGGGTATTGATTGAGAGGGTGAAGGCATGTACAGAGCATCAGATTGGGGAAGAGCAGTGTGGTTTCAGAAGTGGTAGAGGATGTGTGGATCAGGTGTTTGCTTTGAAGAATGTATGTGAGAAATACTTAGAAAAGCAAATGGACTTGTATGTAGCATTTATGGATCTGGAGAAGGCATATGATAGAGTTGATAGAGATGCTCTGTGGAAGGTATGAAGAATATATGGTGTGGGAGGCAAGTTGTTAGAAGCAGTGAAAAGTTTTTATCGAGGATGTAAGGCATGTGTACGTGTAGGAAGAGAGGAAAGTGATTGGTTCTCAGTGAATGTAGGTTTGCGGCAGGGGTGTGTGATGTCTCCATGGTTGTTTAATTTGTTTATGGATGGGGTTGTTAGGGAGGTGAATGCAAGAGTTTTGGAAAGAGGAGCAAGAATGAAGTCTGTTGTGGATGAGAGAGCTTGGGAAGTGAGTCAGTTGTTGTTCGCTGATGATACAGCGCTGGTGGCTGATTCATGTAAGATACTGCAGAAGCTGGTGACTGAGTTTGGTAAAGTGTGTGAAAGAAGAAAGTTAAGAGTAAATGTGAATAAGAGCAAGGTTATTAGGTACAGTAGGGTTGAGGGTCAAGTCAATTGGGAGGTGAGTTTGAATGGAGAAAAACTGGAGGAAGTGAAGTGTTTTAGATATCTGGGAGTGGATCTGGCAGCGGATGGAACCATGGAAGCGGAAGTGGATCATAGGGTGGGGGAGGGGGCGAAAATTCTGGGAGCCTTGAAGAATGTGTGGAAGTCGAGAACACTATCTCGGAAAGCAAAAATGGGTATGTTTGAAGGAATAGTGGTTCCAACAATGTTGTATGGTTGCGAGGCGTGGGCTATGGATAGAGTTGTGCGCAGGAGGATGGATGTGCTGGAAATGAGATGTTTGAGGACAATGTGTGGTGTGAGGTGGTTTGATCGAGTAAGTAACGTAAGGGTAAGAGAGATGTGTGGAAATAAAAAGAGTGTGGTTGAGAGAGCAGAAGAGGGTGTTTTGAAATGGTTTGGGCACATGGAGAGAATGAGTGAGGAAAGATTGACCAAGAGGATATATGTGTCGGAGGTGGAGGGAACGAGGAGAAGAGGGAGACCAAATTGGAGGTGGAAAGATGGAGTGAAAAAAATTTTGTGTGATCGGGGCCTGAACATGCAGGAGGGTGAAAGGAGGGCAAGGAATAGAGTGAATTGGAGCGATGTGGTATACTGGGGTTGACGTGCTGTCAGTGGATTGAATCAAGGCATGTGAAGTGTCTGGGGTAAACCATGGAAAGCTGTGTAGGTATGTATATTTGCGTGTGTGGACGTATGTATATACATGTGTATGGGGGTGGTTGGGCCATTTCATTCGTCTGTTTCCTTGCGCTACCTCGCAAACGCGGGAGACAGCGACAAAGCAAAAAAAAAAAAAAAAAATAAAGTTTCCTAGGAATACTCAAGAAACGTATGCCTCTGTAGTTTGAAAACTCATCTTTATCCCCTTTGCGTTTGTACAATGGCACTATGCATGCATTCTGCCAATCCTCAGGCACCTTACTATGATCCATACATACATTGAATATCTTTACCAACCAGTCATCAGCACAGTTACCCCCTTTCTTAATAGATTCAGCTGCAGTACTATCAAAACATGCTGCTTGGCTGGATTTTATCTTTCACAAAGCTTTCACTACCTCATTTCTCTTAACCATACTGTTCTCCTTGACCTCCCTGACCAAAACACCCTACATCTACCACTCTTATCAAATATATTCAACAAACCTTGAAAATACTTTTTCCATCTCCTCTTTTCATCACTACTTGTTATCATCTCCACCTTTGTGCCCTTCACTGATGTTCCCATTTGTTCTTTTGTCTTTTGCACATTATTTACCACCTTCCAAAACATCTTTTTATCCTCGCTAAAGTTTATTGATACTCTCTCGCCCTACTCTCATTTGCCCTCTTTTTCAACCCTTGCATGTTCTTGACCTCCTGCTGGTTTCTTTTATACATCTCCTGGTCATTTGCTTTCCTTCCTTGTAAGTATCATTCAGATGCCTCTCTTTTCTATTTCACAAACAACTTTGCTTCATCCCACCTCTCACTACCTTTTTTAATCTTTCCACCTCCCAGTTCTCTTATGCCACATTCATCTTTTGCATATGCCATCACTGCTTCCCTAAATACATCCCATTCTTCACCACTATCTATCTATTACTTAATACTTTCTTATCATTAAATAACTCGTTCCGTTTTCACTACTCTCTAATCCTAAGTATTCGTTAACTTCACTCACCTTTTCTCACCCCTATATTCTTTCTACCTCGTCATATGTTTCCTTCTCAGATTTAATATACCAAACTTCTTCTCAGATATCTTCCTTCTTTCCTATTCCTACTGTCTCTACACACTTGAGTCAATATTACTCATTCTCACTTCCACAGTAGCTTTTAACTACGTACCTTGCTGATTGTACTTAAAAATATTATACTCGCTTCTACACAACTTAATCCTCACTCATTTCATTTCCCCTTATTTACTAATGATACACATTATATACTTTTCTCTGTATCATAACTAATCTACCAGCCACAGACCTGACTCTTACTAAACTTAAGTACACTTTATACTTCCTTTTTAGCTGCTATTCCTTCACACGTAGTACCGATTTAATCTCTCTCTCTTCTTTCTCATTTTAACTCCCCTCACGTCATTTGCTCACACCTTTTGCCATTCTACACTCAATCTTTCCGGGTACTTCCTCACACGAGGCTTCTTTCCAAGCTCACTTACTCTCACCGCTCTGTTCTCCCCCAAATTCTCTCTTCTTTTCTGAAAACCTCTACAAATTTTCACCTTCGCCTCCACAAGACATCAGACATCCCCCCAGCTGCCCCTCTCTGAACATTAACATCCAAAATTCTTTCTTTTACATGCCTATCAGTTAATGCATAATCCATTGATGCCCTTTGACCATCTCTCCTACTCACACTCGTATACTTATGTATATCTCTCTTTTGAAACCAGGTTTTCCCCAGTCGCCAGTCTCTTTTCAGCACACACTACAGCACTGAATACCCCATGTACGCCAATTATACCCTCAACTACCACATTACTTACTGGCATTTAAATCGCCCATCACTAGTACCCTGTTCCGGGCACCAAAGCTGCTGACACACTCACTCGGCTGCTTCCAAAACACTTGCCTCTTATGATCTTTCTTCTCATGACCAGTTGCATAAGCACCAATAATCACCAATCTCTCTCCATCCGCTTTCAGTTTTACCCACATCAATCTAGAATTTACTTTCTTACACTCTCTCACAACTCCTGCTTCAAGAGTAGTGCTACTCCTTCCTTTGCTCTTGTTCTCTCACCAATGCCTGACTTCACTCCCAAGACTTTTCCAAACAATTCTTCCCCTTTACTCTTGGGCTTCGTTTCACTCAGAGCCAGAACATCCAGGTTTCTTTCCTCAAACATACTACCTCTCTCTCCTTTTTTCCCATCTTGGATACATTTACACACATTCAGACACCCCAATCTGAGCCTTCGAGGAGGATATCACTCCCTTCTTGACCCCATCTGTTTCCTCTTTTAGAAATTGAAATACAAGAAGGGGAGGGTTTTCAGCCCCCCCTGCTCCCCCCTCCTTTAGTCACCTTTTTTGATGCACCATTGTCTGTGGATGAAGCTTGTTCATTTTCTTTTAAGAACTACTGACTCCAAATGAGTTGATTTTCCTTCTCCTGATTCTAGCATTCCCTTGGAATTGTGGAAGCCCATAAAAGGTGCCCTGTGTTATATAATTAAAATTTATATACATTATGCAGGTATTGGAAGGCATAAAAGGTTAAGAGGCAGGAGTTCAAGATGGAAGTGCAGGGGCTGAAAAAGAGGGCAAAGCAAGAACCATCAAATTTTTTGGAAAATAAGATTTTTGGAGGGCTAATGATGAGAAAAACAAAGGAACAAATGGGAACTTCAGTGAAGGGGGAAAATGGGGAATTTGTAATCATCAGTGATGAGGTGAAGAGATAGAGTGCTTGTCTTGAAGGATTCTTGAATGTGTTTGATGATAGGATGGCAAATGTTGGGTGTTTGGGTTGGAGAGGTATACAGAGTGAAAGTCATGGCAAGTGGCTTTGTAAAGAGAGAAAACATTTAAGAGCCTTTTGGAAGATGAAATGTGGCAAGACGGTTGGAGTGGATGGTGTTGTAATTGAATTTCTTAAGAAAGGGGGTGACTGTGCTGTTGACTTGTCAGATAGGGTATTCATTGTATATGTGGATCACTGTGAGTTGCTTGAGGATTGATGAAATGCATGTGTAGTGCAATTGTGTAAAGGCAAGGGGACAAAGGTGAGTGTTCAAATGACAGAGGTATTAGTCTGGAAGAATGGTGGTTGTGAAGGTGGTGTCATGCACAGAACATCAGACTGGGGAGGAAGAGTGTGGTTTCAGGACTGGTAGAGGATGTGACGGGTGTGTTTGAGATATACTTAGAGAAGCAGAAGGATTTTTTTGTGGGATATATGGATCTGGAGAAGGCATATGATAGAGTTGATAGAGATGCTCTGTGGAAGGTATGAAGAATATATGGTGTGGGAGGCAAGTTGTTAGAAGCAGTGAAAAGTTTTTATCGAGGATGTAAGGCATGTGTACGTGTAGGAAGAGAGGAAAGTGATTGGTTCTCAGTGAATGTAGGTTTGCGGCAGGGGTGTGTGATGTCTCCATGGTTGTTTAATTTGTTTATGGATGGGGTTGTTAGGGAGGTGAATGCAAGAGTTTTGGAAAGAGGAGCAAGAATGAAGTCTGTTGTGGATGAGAGAGCTTGGGAAGTGAGTCAGTTGTTGTTCGCTGATGATACAGCGCTGGTGGCTGATTCATGTAAGATACTGCAGAAGCTGGTGACTGAGTTTGGTAAAGTGTGTGAAAGAAGAAAGTTAAGAGTAAATGTGAATAAGAGCAAGGTTATTAGGTACAGTAGGGTTGAGGGTCAAGTCAATTGGGAGGTGAGTTTGAATGGAGAAAAACTGGAGGAAGTGAAGTGTTTTAGATATCTGGGAGTGGATCTGGCAGCGGATGGAACCATGGAAGCGGAAGTGGATCATAGGGTGGGGGAGGGGGCGAAAATTCTGGGAGCCTTGAAGAATGTGTGGAAGTCGAGAACACTATCTCGGAAAGCAAAAATGGGTATGTTTGAAGGAATAGTGGTTCCAACAATGTTGTATGGTTGCGAGGCGTGGGCTATGGATAGAGTTGTGCGCAGGAGGATGGATGTGCTGGAAATGAGATGTTTGAGGACAATGTGTGGTGTGAGGTGGTTTGATCGAGTAAGTAACGTAAGGGTAAGAGAGATGTGTGGAAATAAAAAGAGTGTGGTTGAGAGAGCAGAAGAGGGTGTTTTGAAATGGTTTGGGCACATGGAGAGAATGAGTGAGGAAAGATTGACCAAGAGGATATATGTGTCGGAGGTGGAGGGAACGAGGAGAAGAGGGAGACCAAATTGGAGGTGGAAAGATGGAGTGAAAAAAATTTTGTGTGATCGGGGCCTGAACATGCAGGAGGGTGAAAGGAGGGCAAGGAATAGAGTGAATTGGAGCGATGTGGTATACTGGGGTTGACGTGCTGTCAGTGGATTGAATCAAGGCATGTGAAGTGTCTGGGGTAAACCATGGAAAGCTGTGTAGGTATGTATATTTGCGTGTGTGGACGTATGTATATACATGTGTATGGGGGTGGTTGGGCCATTTCATTCGTCTGTTTCCTTGCGCTACCTCGCAAACGCGGGAGACAGCGACAAAGCAAAAAAAAAAAAAAAAAATAAAGTTTCCTAGGAATACTCAAGAAACGTATGCCTCTGTAGTTTGAAAACTCATCTTTATCCCCTTTGCGTTTGTACAATGGCACTATGCATGCATTCTGCCAATCCTCAGGCACCTTACTATGATCCATACATACATTGAATATCTTTACCAACCAGTCATCAGCACAGTTACCCCCTTTCTTAATAGATTCAGCTGCAGTACTATCAAAACATGCTGCTTGGCTGGATTTTATCTTTCACAAAGCTTTCACTACCTCATTTCTCTTAACCATACTGTTCTCCTTGACCTCCCTGACCAAAACACCCTACATCTACCACTCTTATCAAATATATTCAACAAACCTTGAAAATACTTTTTCCATCTCCTCTTTTCATCACTACTTGTTATCATCTCCACCTTTGTGCCCTTCACTGATGTTCCCATTTGTTCTTTTGTCTTTTGCACATTATTTACCACCTTCCAAAACATCTTTTTATCCTCGCTAAAGTTTATTGATACTCTCTCGCCCTACTCTCATTTGCCCTCTTTTTCAACCCTTGCATGTTCTTGACCTCCTGCTGGTTTCTTTTATACATCTCCTGGTCATTTGCTTTCCTTCCTTGTAAGTATCATTCAGATGCCTCTCTTTTCTATTTCACAAACAACTTTGCTTCATCCCACCTCTCACTACCTTTTTTAATCTTTCCACCTCCCAGTTCTCTTATGCCACATTCATCTTTTGCATATGCCATCACTGCTTCCCTAAATACATCCCATTCTTCACCCACTCCCCTCACGTCATTTGCTCACACCTTTTGCCATTCTACACTCAATCTTTCCGGGTACTTCCTCACACGAGGCTTCTTTCCAAGCTCACTTACTCTCACCGCTCTGTTCTCCCCCAAATTCTCTCTTCTTTTCTGAAAACCTCTACAAATTTTCACCTTCGCCTCCACAAGACATCAGACATCCCCCCAGCTGCCCCTCTCTGAACATTAACATCCAAAATTCTTTCTTTTACATGCCTATCAGTTAATGCATAATCCATTGATGCCCTTTGACCATCTCTCCTACTCACACTCGTATACTTATGTATATCTCTCTTTTGAAACCAGGTTTTCCCCAGTCGCCAGTCTCTTTTCAGCACACACTACAGCACTGAATACCCCATGTACGCCAATTATACCCTCAACTACCACATTACTTACTGGCATTTAAATCGCCCATCACTAGTACCCTGTTCCGGGCACCAAAGCTGCTGACACACTCACTCGGCTGCTTCCAAAACACTTGCCTCTTATGATCTTTCTTCTCATGACCAGTTGCATAAGCACCAATAATCACCAATCTCTCTCCATCCGCTTTCAGTTTTACCCACATCAATCTAGAATTTACTTTCTTACACTCTCTCACAACTCCTGCTTCAAGAGTAGTGCTACTCCTTCCTTTGCTCTTGTTCTCTCACCAATGCCTGACTTCACTCCCAAGACTTTTCCAAACAATTCTTCCCCTTTACTCTTGGGCTTCGTTTCACTCAGAGCCAGAACATCCAGGTTTCTTTCCTCAAACATACTACCTCTCTCTCCTTTTTTCCCATCTTGGATACATTTACACACATTCAGACACCCCAATCTGAGCCTTCGAGGAGGATATCACTCCCTTCTTGACCCCATCTGTTTCCTCTTTTAGAAATTGAAATACAAGAAGGGGAGGGTTTTCAGCCCCCCCTGCTCCCCCCTCCTTTAGTCACCTTTTTTGATGCACCATTGTCTGTGGATGAAGCTTGTTCATTTTCTTTTAAGAACTACTGACTCCAAATGAGTTGATTTTCCTTCTCCTGATTCTAGCATTCCCTTGGAATTGTGGAAGCCCATAAAAGGTGCCCTGTGTTATATAATTAAAATTTATATACATTATGCAGGTATTGGAAGGCATAAAAGGTTAAGAGGCAGGAGTTCAAGATGGAAGTGCAGGGGCTGAAAAAGAGGGCAAAGCAAGAACCATCAAATTTTTTGGAAAATAAGATTTTTGGAGGGCTAATGATGAGAAAAACAAAGGAACAAATGGGAACTTCAGTGAAGGGGGAAAATGGGGAATTTGTAATCATCAGTGATGAGGTGAAGAGATAGAGTGCTTGTCTTGAAGGATTCTTGAATGTGTTTGATGATAGGATGGCAAATGTTGGGTGTTTGGGTTGGAGAGGTATACAGAGTGAAAGTCATGGCAAGTGGCTTTGTAAAGAGAGAAAACATTTAAGAGCCTTTTGGAAGATGAAATGTGGCAAGACGGTTGGAGTGGATGGTGTTGTAATTGAATTTCTTAAGAAAGGGGGTGACTGTGCTGTTGACTTGTCAGATAGGGTATTCATTGTATATGTGGATCACTGTGAGTTGCTTGAGGATTGATGAAATGCATGTGTAGTGCAATTGTGTAAAGGCAAGGGGACAAAGGTGAGTGTTCAAATGACAGAGGTATTAGTCTGGAAGAATGGTGGTTGTGAAGGTGGTGTCATGCACAGAACATCAGACTGGGGAGGAAGAGTGTGGTTTCAGGACTGGTAGAGGATGTGACGGGTGTGTTTGAGATATACTTAGAGAAGCAGAAGGATTTTTTTGTGGGATATATGGATCTGGAGAAGGCATGTAATAGGATTGAAAAAGATGATTTATGGAAGTTTTTCCAAACATAAGGGATGGGAGGAAAACTATTAGAAGCAGTGAAGAGTTTTTATGAAAGAGTATGGCTTGTGTATGAGAGGTAGAGTGGGGTTAAGTGGCTTCAGATGAAGGCAGGGTGATGTCTAATGTGTTTGTGGATGGGATGGTGGGGAAGTAAATACAGAAATCTTGGAGAGAGGGGTAGATGTGCAGTCGATAGGGGGTGAGTGGGTATGTCATTAGTTGTTTGCTGATAACTTGACTCTGGTGCCAGATTTGAGTTAGAAAATGCAAATGTTGAAGTCTGAGTTTGGGGGAGCATGCAGAATGAGAAAGTTGTGGGTAAACATGATTAAAAGCAAGCTTATTTGGTTTATCATTGTAAAGAGACAAGTTATATCAGGTGTGAGGATTTTGGGGGGAAACATTGGAGGGTATAAAGTGTTGTAGATACCCGGGAGTGGACATGACAGTGAATGGAATGTCAGAAAAGGTGTCATAAAGTGAGTGAAGGGGCAAAAGGTTTAGAAGCTTTGAGAAATGTGTAGAAAGAGAGATTGCTCTCTGCGAGGGAAAAAATGGGTACGTTTGAAGGTATAGTAGTGCTGCCAGTGTTGTATGGGTGTGAGGAATGGGATGTAGAGGCGAATGTATAGAAGAAAATGGATGTGTTGGAAAGGAAATGTTTGAAGAAAATTTGTGGGGTAAGGAGGGTTGATCGTTTAAGTGAGGATAGGGTAAAAGAGAGGTGTGGTAATAAGTAGAGTATGGTTGAGAGAACTGAAAAGTGTGCTGCAATGGTTTAGATGTATGGAGAGAATGAATGAGGAGAGGTTGGAAAAGAGTATATATATATATATATATATATATATTTATGTTTGAGGTGGAGGGGACAAGGATACCAAATTGGAGATGGAAGGATGGTGTGAATAAGATTTTAAGTGCTAGGGGTCCAAACATGCAAGAGGATGAAAGGTGTGCATGGGAATGAGTGAGTTGGAGTGACATGATATACAAGGGGCAATGTGTTGTCATTGGACTGTACCATGGCATAAGAAGCAGCTTAAGGAAACCACAGAAAGGTCTGTGGGGCCTAGTTGTGGCTAAGGAGCTGTTTTCATTTCATTACAAACAACATTTAGAGAATGAATGTGAGCAAAGCAGCCTCGTTCCTGATGCTTTCTCACTGATGCTGGAAACTGCCAACAACTGAAAGATATTTATATAAATTATAAATGCACCAAGTTGTTAGGAATCTTGTGATTCAATCCACTTTTGTGTGCCTACTCTTGCACAACAGTAATACATATTCAATCATATACTGACATATGCACTGAGATGGTGTAGTGGTTAGTGTTCCTGACCCTGGTACATTCAGGAGCCACCCAGGGTCCTGGTTGTGGCAGTTGGTCCAAATTCAACGCAGCTGTTCATTCACCCTCAGGGGTTGGTCGATGAAATGGGTACCTGGCTTAGGCTTTAGTATATGTATACTGTATAGTGTTAATGATATGGCCTTGATTAAGGTGTCATTTGCCCATGCTGTCTCAGCTTAGAAAAAAATTGAACGAATAGATAAAAATTTTGTGGTTTTCATAAAGACCAGGATATTTTGAGCAGATTTGTTTTAGTTATCTGGCCATAGATAGGTAAAACCTGAACTGCAGTCATTAAGATAAATGTTTCACATATGAATTATTATGAATTTCCTCCTTGAGACTATATAGTATGTGTCCCTTATACATTTAGTTGAAAGGATTATGTTTGAAATTTCATCATTATTTTGCAGGTGTTCATGCTGTGTGCAATACAGCACATGTGGATTTGGCCAGAAAAGCAGATGGATTGTTTTATGACCCTAACAGGATCACACATCATCTCAATTACTTCTTCAAAAAGACAAATGCTGATATCAGGTAAGGCTTCTTTTTGACCGTTGGCATATCGTCAGCACTGATTTTAATTCTCTTGATGAATGTATAAATGCCTTAATGATTTATTTTATTTATTTATTTTGCTTTGTCACTGTCTCCCGCGTTAGCGAGGTAGCGCAAGGAAACAGACGAAAGAATGGTCCAACCCACCCACATACACATGTATATACATACACGTCCACACACGCAAATATACATACCTATACATCTCAACGTATACATATATATACACACACAAACATACATATGTACATAATTCATACAGCCTGCCCTTATTCATTCCCATCGCCACCTTGCCACACATGAAATAACAACCCCCTCCCCCGTCATGTGTGCGAGGTAGCGTTAGGAAAAGACAACAAAGGCCACATTCGTTCACACTCAGTCTCTAGCTGTCATATAAAAATGCACCGAAACCACAGCTCCCTTCCCACATCCAGGCCCCACAGAACTTTCCATGGTTTACCCTTGACGCTTCACATGCCCTGGTTCAATCCATTGACAACATGTCGACCCTGGTATACCACATAGTTCCAGTTCACTCTATTCCTTGCACGCCTTTCACCCTCCTGCATGTTCAGGCCCCAATCACTCAAAATCTTTTTCACTCCATCTTTCCACCTCCAATTTGGTCTCCCACTTCTCGTTTCCTCCACCTCTGACACATATATCCTCTTGGTCAATCTTTCCTCACTCATTCTCTCCATGTGCCCAAACCATTTCAAAACACCCTCTTCTGCTCTCTCAACCACACTCTTTTTATTACCACACATCTCTCTTACCTTATTATTACTTACTTGATCAAACAACCTCACACCACATATTGTCCTCAAACATCTCATTTCCAGCACATCCACCCTCCTGTGCACAACTCTATCCATAGCCCACGCCTTGCAATCATACAACATTGTTGGAACCACTATGCCTTCAAACATACCCATTTTTGCTTTCCGAGATAATGTTCTCGACTTCCACACATTCTTCAACGCTCCCAGAATTTTCGCCCCCTCCCCCACCCTATGATTCACTTCCGCTTCCATGATTCCATCCACTGCCAAATCTACTCCCAGATATCTAAAACACTTCACTTCCTCCAGTATTTCTCCATTCAAGCTTACCTCCCAATTGACTTGACCCTCAACCCTACTGTACCTAATAACCTTGCTTTTATTCACATTTACTCTCGACTTTCTTTTTTCATACACTTTACCATACTCAGTCACCAGCTTCTGCAGTTTCTCACATGAATCAGCCACCAGCGCTGTATCATCAGCGAACAACAACTGACTCGCCTCCTAAGCTCTCTCATCCACAACAGACTGCATACTTGCCCCTCTTTCCAAAACTCTTGCATTCACCTCCCGAACAACCCCATCCATAAACAAATTAAACAACCATGGAGACATCACACACCCCTATTGCAAACCTACATTCACTGAGAACCAATCACTTTCCTCTTCCTACACGTACACATGCCTTACATCCTCGATAAAAACTTCACCACTTCTAACAACTTGCCTCCCTTACCATATATTCTTAGTACCTTCCACTGAGCATCTCTATCAACTCTATCATATGCCTTCTCCAGATCCATAATTTTTTTTTTTTTTTTTTTTTTTTCGCTGTCTCCCGCGTTTACGAGGTAGCGCAAGGAAACAGACGAAAGAAATGGCCCAACCCACCCCCATACACATGCCTTGATTCAATCCACTGACAACACGTCAACCCCAGTATACCACATCGCTCCAATTCACTCTATTCTTTGCCCTCCTTTCACCCTCCTGCATGTTCAGGCCCCGATCACACAAAATCTTTTTCACTCCATCTTTCCACCTCCAATTTGGTCTCCCTCTTCTCCTCGTTCCCTCCACCTCCGACACATATATCCTCTTGGTCAATCTTTCCTCACTCATTCTCTCCATGTGACCAAACCATTTCAAAACACCCTCTTCTGCTCTCTCAACCACGCTCTTTTTATTTCCACACATCTCTCTTACCCTTACGTTACTTACTCGATCAAACCACCTCACACCACACATTGTCCTCAAACATCTCATTTCCAGCACATCCATCCTCCTGCGCACAACTCTATCCATAGTCCACACCTCGCAACCATACAACATTGTTGGAACCACTATTCCTTCAAACATACCCATTTTTGCTTTCCGAGATAATGTTCTCGACTTCCACACATTCTTCAAGGCTCCCAGAATTGTCGCCCCCTCCCCCACCCTATGATCCACTTCCGCTTCCATGGTTCCATCCGCTGACAGATCCACTCCCAGATATCTAAAACACTTCACTTCCTCCAGTTTTTCTCCATTCAAACTCACCTCCCAATTGAATTGACCCTCAACCCTACTGTACCTAATAACCTTGCTCTTATTCACATTTACTCTTAACTTTCTTCTTTCACACACTTTACCAAACTCAGTCACCAGCTTCTGCAGTTTCTCACATGAATCAGCCACCAGCGCTGTATCATCAGCGAACAACAACTGACTCGCTTCTCAAGCTCTCTCATCCCCAACAGACTTCATACTTGCCCCTCTTTCCAAAACTCTTGCATTCACCTCCCTAACAACCCCATCCATAAACAAATTAAACAACCATGGAGACATCACACACCCTGCCACAAACCTACATTCACTGAGAACCAATCACTTTCCTCTCTTCCTACACGTACACATGCCTTACATCCTCGATAAAAACTTTTCATTGCTCCTAACAACTTGCCTCCCACACCATATATTCTTAATACCTTCCACAGAGCATCTCTATCAACTCTATCATATGCCTTCTCCAGATCCATAAATGCTACATACAAATCCATTTGCTTTTCTAAGTATTTCTCATATACATTCTTCAAAGCAAACACCTGATCCACACATCCTCTACCACTTCTGAAACCACACTGCTCTTCCCCAATCTGATGCTCTGTACATGCCTTCACCCTCTCAACCAATACCCTCCCATATAATTTGCCAGGAATACTCAACAAACTTATACCTCTGTAATTTGAGCACTCACTCTTATCCCCTTTGCCTTTGTACAATGGCACTATGCACGCATTGCGCCAATCCTCAGGCACCTCACCATGAGTCATACATACATTAAATAACCTTACCAACCAGTCAACAATACAGTCACCCCCTTTTTTAATAAATTCCACTGCAATACCATCCAAACCTGCTGCCTTGCCGGCTTTCATCTTCCGCAAAGCTTTTACTACCTCTTCTCTGTTTACCAACTCATTTTCCCTAACCCTCGCACTTTGCACACCACCTCGACCAAAACACCCTATATCTGCCACTCTATCATCAAACACATTCAACAAACCTTCAAAATACTCACTCCATCTCCTTCTCACACCACCACTACTTGTTATCACCTCCCCATTTGCGCCCTTCACTGAAGTTCCCATTTGCTCCCTTGTCTTACGCACTTTATTTACCTCCTTCCAGAACATCTTTTTATTCTCCCTAAAATTTAATGATACTCTCTCACCCCAACTCTCATTTGCCCTTTTTTTCACCTCTTGCACCTTTCTCTTGACCTCCTTTCTCTTTCTTTTATATGTCTCCCACTCAATTTCATTTTTTCCCTGCAAAAATTGTCCAAATGCCTCTCTCTTCTCTTTCACTAATAATCTTACTTCTTCATCCCACCACTCACTACCCTTTCTAATCAACCCACCTCCCACTCTTCTCATGCCACAAGCATCTTTTGCACAATCCATCACTGATTCCCTAAATACATCCCATTCCTCCCCCACTCCCCTTACTTCCATTGTTCTCACCTTTTTCCATTCTGTATTCAGTCTCTCCTGGTACTTCCTCACACAAGTCTCCTTCCCAAGCTCACTTACTCTCACCACCCTCTTCACCCCAACATTCACTCTTCTTTTCTGAAAACCCATACAAATCTTCACCTTAGCCTCCACAAGATAATGATCAGACATCCCTCCAGTTGCACCTCTCAGCACATTAACATCCAAAAGTCTCTCTTTCGCGCACCTGTCAATTAACACGTAATCCAATAACGCTCTCTGGCCATCTCTCCTACTTACATAAGTATACTTATGTATATCTCGCTTTTTAAACCAGGTATTCCCAATCATCAGTCCTTTTTCAGCACATAAATCTACAAGCTCTTCACCATTTCCATTTACAACACTGAACACCCCATGTATACCAATTATTCCCTCAACTGCCACATTACTCACCTTTGCATTCAAATCACCCAACACTATAACCCGGTCTCGTGCATCAAAACCACTAACACACTCATTCAGCTGCTCCCAAAACACTTGCCTCTCATGATCTTTCTTCTCATGCCCAGGTGCATATGCACCAATAATCACCCATCTCTCTCCATCAACTTTCAGTTTTACCCATATTAATCGAGAATTTACTTTCTTACATTCTATCACATACTTCCACAACTCCTGTTTCAGGAGTACTGCTACTCCTTCCCTTGCTCTTGTCCTCTCACTAACCCCTGACTTTACTCCCAAGACATTCCCAAACCACTCTTCCCCTTTACCCTTGAGCTTCGTTTCACTCAGAGCCAAAACATCCAGGTTCCTTTCCTCAAACATACTACCTATCTCTCCTTTTTTCACATCTTGGTTACATCCACACACATTTAGGCACCCCAATCTGAGCCTTCGAGGAGGATGAGCACTCCCCGCGTGACTCCTTCTTCTGTTTCCCATTTTAGAAAGTTAAGAAATACAAGGAGGGGAGGATTTCTGGCCCCCCGCTCCATAAATGCTACATACAAATCCATTTGCTTTTCTAAGTATTTCTCACATACATTCTTCAAAGCAAACACCGTATCCACACATCCTCTACCACTTCTGAAACCACACTGCTCTTCCCCAATCTGATGCTCTGTACGTGCCTTCATCCTCTCAATCAATACCCTCCCATATAATTTACCAGGAATACTCAAGAAATTTCTACCTCTGTAATTTGAGCACTCACTTTTATCCACTTTGCCTTTGTACAATGGCACTATGCAAGCATTCTGCCAATCCTCAGGCACCTCACCATGAATCATACATACATTAAATAACCTTACCAACCAGTCAACAATACAGTCACCCCCTTTTTTAATAAATTCCACTGCAATACCATCTAAACCCGCTGCCTTGCCGGCTTTCATCTTCCGCAAAGCTTTTACTACCTCTTCTCTGTTTACCAAATCATTTTTCCTAACCCTCTCACTTTGCACACCACCTCGACCAAAATGCCCTATATCTACCACTCTATCATCAAACAAATTCAGCAAACCTTCAAAATACTCCCTCCATCTATGCACTTTATTTACCTCCTTCCAAAACATCTTTTTATTCTCCCTAAAATGTAATGATACTCTCTCACCCCAACTCTCATTTGCCCTCTTTTTCACCTCTTGCACCTTTCTCTTGACCTCCTGCCTCTTTCTTTTATACTTCTCCCAGTCATTTGCATTATTTCCCTACAAAAATCGTCCTAATGCCTCTCTCTTCTTTTTCACTAATAATCTTACTTCTTTATCCCACCACTCACTACCCTTTCTAATCTGCCCACCTCCCACGCTTCTCATGCCACAAGCATCTTTTGCGCAAGCCATCACTGTTCCCCTAAATACATCCCATTCCTCCCCCACTCCCCGTACCTCCTTTGTTCTCACCTTTTTCCATTCTGTACTCAGTCTCTCCTAGTACTTCCTCACACAAGTCTCCTTCTCAAGCTCACTTACTCTCACCACTCTCTTCACCCCAACATTCTCTCTTCTTTTCTGAAAACCTCTACTAATCTTCACCTTCGCCTCCACAAGATAATGATCAGACATCCCTCCAGTTGCACCTCTCAGCACATTAACATCCAAAAGTCTCTCTTTCATGCGTCTATCAATTAACATGTAATCTAGTAACGCTCTCTGGCCATCTCTCCTACTTACATACGTATACTTGTGTATATCTCTCTTTTTAAACCAGGTATTCCCAATCACCAGTCCTTTTTCAGCACATAAATCGACAAGCTCCTCACCATTTCCATTTACAACACTGAACACCCTATGTATACCAATTATTCCCTGAACTGCCACATTACTCACCTTTGCATTCAAATCACCCATCACTATAACCCGGTCTCGTGCATCAAAACTACTAACACACTCATTCAGCTGCTCCCAAAACACTTGCCTCTCATGGTCTTTCTTCTCATGCCCAGGTGCATATGCACCAATAATCACCCATCTCTCTCCATCCACTTTCAGTTTTACCCATATCAATCTAGAGTTTACTTTCTTACACTCTGTCACATACTCCCAACACTCCGGTTTCAGTAGTGCTACTCCTTCCCTTGCTCTTGTCCTCTCACCAACTCTTGACTTTACTCCCAAGACATTCCCAAACCACTCTTCCCCTTTACCCTTGAGCTTCGTTTCACACAGAGCCAAAACATTGAGCAACCAATTTATTCCAAAGTTCATCCTGGCACTTTTATTACTTATTCTTTTACCTTTTGTCCAAATAATTTTAAATTTTGATTTATTTGTATACTTAATAAATGCACATAGGAGGAATGTGTAAACTGCACAGTATACACATTCCTCCTATGTGCATTTTCTTCATATTGTCTTTCCATCTGAGAAGGCTGTTTTTTATGGCACTCTTTCAAGATGTTTTTCTTTCCTCATCACACTGTCCCACAAGCATGAGGTATTGTTGAGGAAATTCAGAATAATGATCATTGTATCCTGTCTTTCTGATGAGGAAACACTGCCACTATTATCCCACCTAGATAACAACAGCTTTCTCATTTTGGGTCCAACTACAATCAGTGAGAGATCACCACAAAGATGTCTTTGACTTCCTTACTCCTAGCTGCCTGATAGCTCAAAATTCTATTTGATCGCATTTAGGCCAGATGTCTTCTACGAAACTGCCTTTTTTTTTTGTCCTGTGAATTATTATCCTCTTACTTTTCCTTTTTTGTAATTTTTTCTATTAAGCATTTGGTTTACTGTAAAGGTGTCTTCATTATTATTTCAGGAAGCATATATATACAGAAGTACTGGAGATGATCAAGGGGGATGGCATGTTGATTCCAAGATATGGGTGTGGATCCACTTCTCACACATCATGTTTCTTCTTGGGGTGTTTCAATGTATTTGGATGTAACCAAGATGAGAAGAAAGGAGAGAGAGGTTGTATGTTTCAGGAAAGGAACCTGAAGGTTCTGGCATTAAGTGAAACACAGCTCGATAGTAAATAGGAATGGTTTGGGAATTTTTAGGAGTAAAGTCGGGGGATGGTGTGAGGGCAAAAGTTGAGGAACAGGTAGCATTATTGCTTAAGCAGAAGAATGGTTGAGGAATGCCTTAGGAGTAAAGTCGGGGGTTCGTGTGAGGGCAAAAGCTAAGACAGGTGTAGGACTACTGCTGAAGCAAGAATTGTGGGAATGTCCGAAAGAGTGTAAGGAGGTGAGCCCTGGACTGACGTGGAGAAATATGAAAGTAGATTGCAAGAGACAGGTGATTGTTAGTGCTTATGCACCTGGCCAAGAGAAGAAAGATCATGAGAGGCATGTATTTTTGGAGTAGCTGAGTGAGTGTGTCAGCAGTTTTGATGCAAGACACTGGGTATTAGTGATGGGTGATCTAAATGGTAAGGTGAGCAATGTGGCATAGGGAGCATAGGGTATTTAGTTATGTGAATGGTCATGATGAACAGCTTGTGGAGATATATGCTGAAAAAGGACTGTTGATTAGGAATACCTGGTTTAAAAAGAGGACTGAATGCAATTTTAAGTATAGGAGTAGGAAAGATGGTCATTGGGCATTATTGAAATATATACAAATTGATAGACATGCAAAATAGTCTCTTGGATGTGAATGAACTAAGAGGGCAGCTGGTGTGATGTCTTTGAATTACCTGTTGGAGGCAAGGGTTTTAATTTTTTTAGTTTTTCTATAAAAAGGAAACAATTTGGGCGAGTAAGTGAACTTGGAAAAAGGTTCTTAGGTGAAGAAATACCAGGGGAGATTGAATGCAGAATGGCAGAAGGTGAGAGTAAACATAGCTAGAGGAATGGATGAGGAATAGGGGTTATTTAGGGAATCAGTGCTGGCATGTGTGAGAGAAACATGTGGCAGGTTAGAAACGGTAGTGAGTGGTGGTATGATGAAGCAAAGTGGCTAGTGAAAGAGGTGAGAAGGGTTTATGGGTTGTGCTTATAGGGAAAGAGTGCTAATTATTGGGAGATGTGTAAGAGAAGGCAACAGGTGGTCAAGAGGAAGCAGGGGTTGAAAAAGAGGGCAAATGAGAGCTGGGGTGAACGAATATCGGTAAATTTTAGGGAGAATAAGATGTTTTGGAAAGAGGTTGGTTATGTGAGAAAAACGACCAATGGAGATTTCATTGAAAGGGGCAAATTGGGAAGTGGTAACGTGCAGTGATGAGGTGAAATGGTATGAACTTTTTGAAGGATTGTTGAATGTGTGTGATGATAGGATGGCAGGTGTAGTGTTTGGGTCAGGGAGTTATGCAAAGTGACAGTCATGGAAAGTAGTTTGGTGAAGAGAGAAGAGGTGGTGAAAGCCTTGCATGAGATAGAATGTGGCAAGGTGACAGATGTGGATGGTATTACAGTTGAATTCTCCAGAAAGGGGGTGACTGTGATGTTGATTGTTTAATTAGTATTTTCAGTGTATGTATGAATCATGGAGATGTGCCTGAAGATTGGTGGAGTGCATGTATTTTTTTTTAATGTTAGCGGAGATGGCATGGGCAGCCATTATGTAAAGGCAAGGGGGACAAAGGTGAATGTTTGAACTACAGGGGTATATGTTTGTTGAGTGTTCTTGGTCAGATGTATGTGAGAGGTGACTGAGAGGGTAAAGGCATATACAGAGAAGCATTTTGGAAAAGAAACGTTTCAGGAGTGATAGAGGATGTGTGTTAGAAATACGTAGAGATATAGAAGTATTTGTATGTGGCATTTATGGATCTGGAGAAAGCATATGAAAGGGTTAATAGAGATGCCTTGTGTAAGGTCTTCTGAATATAGTCATGGAAGGAAAGCTACTAGAAGCCGTGGGAAGCTTATATCAAGAGTGTAAAGCATTTATATAGATAAGAAGAAAGGAAAGTGACTGGTTCCAGTTGAAGGTTGGTGTGTGGCAGGAATATGTGATGTCACCATGAATGTTTAATTTTGTTTATAGATGGGTTGATGAGGGAGGTAAATGCAAGGATCTTAGAGAAAGGGGTGAGTATGCGGTCTGTAGGGAATAAGGTGGGGCCTGGGAAGTGAGTCAGTTGTTGTTTACTTTTGACAGCACTGGTGGCAGATTTGAGTGAGAATCTGCAGAAGTTGGTGACTGAATTTTGGAGAGGTTGTGAAAAGAGGAAGTTTAGAGTAAATGTGAAAAAAGTAAGGTTAGTTATTAAAGAGCAGAGGACAGGTTAGCTGGAGTATGCATTTGAATGAAGAGAACTTCATGTTGAAGAGAACTTCATGTTGTTCGCTGATGATATAGCGCTGGTGGCTGATTTGGGTGAGAAACTGCAGAAGCTGGTGACTGAGTTTGATAAAGTGTATGAAAGAAGAAAGCTGAGAGTAAATGTGAATAAGAGCAAGGTTATAAGGTTCAGTAGGGTTGAGGGACAAGTCAGTTAGGAGGTAAGTTTGAATGGAGAAAAACTGGAGGAAGCGAAGTGTTTTAGATGGGATGGGACCATGGAATCGGAAGTGAGTCACAGGGTGGTGGTGGGGGGGGGGAGGTTCTGGGAGCATTGAAGAATGTATGGAAGGTGAGAATGTTATCTCAGAGAGCATAAATGGGTATGTTTAAAGGAATAGTAGTTCCAACAATATTATGTGGTTGCGAGGCATAGGGTATAGATAGGGATGTGCGGAGGAGGGTGGATGTGTTGGAAATGAAATGTTTGAGAACAATATGTGGTGTGAGGTGGTTTGATCAAGTAAGTAATGAAAGGATAAGAGAGATGTGTGGTAATAAAAAGAGTGTGGTTGAGAGAGCAGAAGAGGATGTATTGAAATGGTTTGGTCACATGGAGAGAATGAGTGAGGAAAGATTGACCAAGAGGATATATGTATCAATGGTGGAGGGAACGAGAAGTGGGAGACCAAATTGGAGGTGGAAGGATGGAGTGAAAAAGATTTTGAGCAATCGGGGCCTGAACATACAGAAGGGTGAAAGGCATGCAAGGAATAGAGTGAATTGGAATGATGTGTTATACCGGTGTCGTGTTATACCGGTGTCGACATGCTGTCATTGGATTGAACCAGGGCATGTGAAGCCTCCTGGGTAAACCATGGAAAGTTTTGTGGGGCCTGGATGTGGAGAAGGAGCTGTGGTTTCGGTGCATTACACATGAGAGCCAGAGACTGAGTGTGAACGAATGTGGCCTTTGTTGTCTTTTCCTAGTGCTACCTCGGATGCACGCAAGGGGAGTGGGGTGCCATTTCATATGTGGCAGAGTGGCGACGGGAATGGACAAAAGAAGCAAGTATGAATATATACATGTGTATATATGTATATTTCTTTCTTTTTCTTTCTTTCATACTATTCGCCATTTCCCGCTTTAGCGAGGTAGCGTTAAGAACAGAGGACTGGGCCTTAGAGGGAATATCCTCACCTGACCCCCTTCTCTGTTCCTTCTTTTGGAAAGTTAAAAAAGTCTGTATGTATACGTTGAAGTGTATAGGTATGTGTATGTGCGTGTGTGGGCATTTATGTACATGCATGTGTATGTGGGTGGGTTGGGCCATTCTTTTGTCTGTTTCCTTGCGCTATCTTGCTACCGTGGGAGAAAGCGACAAAGTATAATGAATATAATGAAATGAGATATGAATACTTACTAGAGATTATTAATTGGTAGTCGATGATGTTCAAGTGAGATTACCATGGGGGCCCATGGCCATGGTTTAAGTAAAACCCCTTGATTCAGACATTAATGACCCAGCTAGGCCATTGGACTGCCACGCATACTTTGACTACTCGCTTCCCTTTAGCCTAGGGAAAAACGAATAATCCTCTTACATTTAATACCAAAATAGAATGACAGGTACACATGACAATTAGGTGTGTGTAACCAAACAGTGACTGAAGTCTAAGTATCTGACTGGTTGATACACTACTCACTTAATCAGTCATTATGCATGGGCCCACCGACATTATTACATTAAATATCTAAGGTTACTTGCAGTATCAGAAATGATGTGGCATGCATCCTAACACAACTACTTAAGTATCTAAGGCTACTCACGGAAGCAGAAATAATGTGGCATGCCTCGTAACACAAATGCTAATAGTAACTAAACATCCTAATTCATAGTTGCAAGCAACTTTTTTTTTTCTGGTGCTAAAAGTTCACTTAGGTGTACAATACATGATCTTAGCAGGAATTTTAGTAGGTGAACTGCAGCCCGGTCTTTGAGCATGAGTGTGTCTGAGGCCAAGCAATGGACCCTCGTCCTCTACGGTCTGTGCTCACGTTTCCTACAACAGCGCTGGGTCAGTCATGCCAGAAGAATATTCTTGATACTCTTGCAGCTACTCGACCCACAAAGGCTGCACTCAATTAGGCTCAACCAGGCTGCTCAACTCTCACAACTCCTTGCTTCATACAAGCTGCCTGTTGGAATCGAAGTTATCAGTGTCTCTTGTAGACACATTATTGGCTCATTACCCTCATGGGGCGAGCAATGCACACTGTATAAAGTCACCTTTTGTAATAAGTCAAGGTGCTAGCTTACTGGGATTTTTTAGTGGATTTTGAATACTATGCCACCCCGGGCTGGGAAAGTGTTTCCAAGGAGGTTGGGTACTTAACTGACTGACACTGAGTCTCATCTGTGCACTGTATGACCTGGAATCACATTGGGTTGCCAAGGCGATCATTCCAGTTTCCCTGGTTAATGACTATTTCACCTTATCACTTTGTTACTTTTCCACGCTAAAGATGCATTTTCGTGGGGACATTATTTGAAACTGTATCGCTGTATGTTCATAATTGAGCACCGTAACTATTAAACTTTTGCTTTTGGCATAATCCTGTATGGAAACTGCAGTGGATGAGGACATGTCCTGTACAATTTAATTTCTATAATCAACCTACAGCTATACTCATAATACATGATATGGGTTGTTTTACGTGCTAATTCCTTACATTATTCTTACAATATGATACTTTGCTCTTCTAGCTAAACAGTATTACAAGAGTACCCATAATTGGCATCTTTCTCTCCCTCTCTCTCTCTCTCTCTCTCTCTCCATCCCTCCCCAACCTTGCAGGAGGGATGTGATGGTGGGGCCAGTAGGTGGCTGTCAGCCCCTTGCTATTGACCCTGGGCACCGATGAATGCCATGGGATTGCCAACATGTGATCTCCCTCCCCCATATAATGGCTCTAGTAATAATGTATATTCTTAATTGCAAGGTATAAAAATCCCAACATATCAAATAGCAACTGTGGGTCAAGAATACTTAAGTATCATACAGGTTAGATAGATATGACAACACTGGCGACCATCTGGTTCCTTGTTGACTCCATCTGTGTTTGTTTTGCAATAACTTTATGGACAGACTCAGATATCTCCTTGTCCAACAATTCTCTCCTCATACATATTTTTTTTCATACATATTCGCCATTTCCCGCATTAGTGAGGTAGCATTAAGAACAGAGGACTGAGCCTAAGAGGAAAAAATCCTCACATGGCCTCCTTTTTTGTTACTTCTTTTGAAAAAGTAAAAACTGGAGGGGAGGATTTCCAGTCCCCCACTATCTCCCCTTTTAGTTGCCTTTTACGACATGCAGGGAATACGAGGGAAGTATTCTTTTTGCCCTTATAAGTAGATACTTATTGGACGTATGGAGAGAATGAGTGATGAAAGGTTGACAAAGAGGATATATGCATCAGAAGTGGAGGGAACAAGGAGAACTGGGAGACTAAATTGAGATGGAAAGATGAAGTGAAAAAGATTTTGAGCAATCGGGGCCTGAATGTGCAGGAGGGTGAAAGGCAGACATGGGATAGAGTGAAGTAGAACAGTGTGGTATATTGGGGTCGATGTGCTGTCACTGGACTGAACTAAGGCATGTGAAGCGTCCAGGATAAACCATGGAAAGGTCTGTTGGGCCTGGATATGAATAGGGAGCTGTGGTTTTGATGCATTACACAACTTGACTGCTAGAGAATAGATGTGAATGGGCTTGGACTGTCTTTGTCGGTTTGCTGATGGTGAACAAATTTGAAAATAGAAATATATGTATAACTTTATTTTTATTCCTGAGCTAGGGGAGAAAGAATTTTATGTATGTAATCCTTGTATGTTGTAGAAGGCAACAAAAGGGGGCAGAAGAGGGGGAACCCTCCTCTTGTTGTATCTTGCTTTCTAATAGAGAAAACAGAAGGATCCTCAAAGGCTTAGACTAGGGTGTCTAAATGAGTCTGGATGTAACCAAGATGAGAAGAGAGGAGAGATAGGTAATATGTTTTAGGAGAGAAACCTGGGTGATCTGGCTCTGAGTGGAACAAAGATTAGACTAGTGGGGAAGAATGTTTGGACTTGTCTTAAAAGTAAAGTTAGGGGATGATGAGAGGATAAGAACAAAGGAAGGGGTAGCATTATTCCTGAAGCAGGAGTGTGTGAAAGAGTGTAAGAAAGGAAATTCTAGACTGATGCGGGTGAAACTGAAAGTGGACAGTGAGAATTGGGTGATTGTTAGTGCATGCACATGGCCATGAGAAGAAAGATCATGAGAGGCAAATGTTTTGTAAGGAGGTGAGTGAGTGTGCCAACAGTTTTGATGTAAGAGAATTGGTATTGCTGTTAGGTGATTTAGATGTGAAGATAAGTAAGGTTGCATTTTAGGGTATAATTGATGAATGGCTTGTGGAGTTGTGTGCTGAAAAAGGAGTGGTAATTAGGAATACCTAGTTTAAACAGAGGAATATATGTGAGTAGGAGAGATTTTCAGCAGACATTATTGGATTACGCATTTATTGTTAGGCATGCAAAAAAGATACCTTTGGATATAAGTATTCTGAAAGGGGAAGCTGGTTTTGTTGTCTGATCACTATTTTGTGGAGGCAAGGATGAAGCATTGTAGAGGTTTTCAAAAAAGAGGAAACAGTGTTGGGAAAAGAGAGCGGTGATAGTAAGTGAGCTTGGAAAAGACTTGTTTGAAGGAATACCAGGAGAGATTCAGTGTAGAATGGCAAAAGGTGAGAGTGAATGAAGCAAAGGAAGTGGGTGAGGAATGGGAGGTTCTTAAGGAACCATTGATGGCATGTGCAAGAGATGCATGTGAAAGGTGGGAGGTGGGCAGATTAGAAAGGGTAATGAGTGTTGGGATTAAGAAGTAAAGTTGCTATTGGACAAGAAAAGAAAGGCATTTAGGCAGAGGTGGGAAACAAGATGGTAAGGAACAAAAATGGGGTAGAGCTGAGACATACCTCAATGTTTCCACTATTCAGCAGTCTTCCTCAGGAGATACTGATTCCATCATTCAGGGGGACCATATTCCCCAGCAAGTGATAGTCATACAGTTGGATGCCTTGGTGTGTCATTATCTGGTTGGATCACTTCTCCTACTGCCTCCACTCAGTAATAGCGACCTCCACTGCTTGACATGACCAGCTGGTGAAACCAGGCCTTGTGTTAACATTGTGTTTGGTAGCAATGTAACCCACTTCTGATGTCATATTTGTTTGCTTAGGCCTTCATGAAGTATTCTCACCTCAAAGGTAAGTAATGTCGCATTTGAGGGTATAATTGGTGTGCATAGGGTATTCAGTGTTATGAATTGAAATGGTGAATGGCTTGTGGAGTTGTGTGCTAAAAAAGAATTGGTAATTAGGAGTACCTGGTTTAAGAAGAGGATTATATGTGAGTAGGAGAGATGGTCAGCAGACATTATTGGATTGCTTGTTAATTGTGAGGCATGCAAAAGAGAGACCTGTGGATGTAAATATTCTGAAAGGGGCAGCTGGTGTGATGTCTAATCACTATCTTGTGGAAGCAAGGGTGAAGCTTTGTAGAGGTTTTCAAAAAAGAGGAAACAGTGTCAAGAAAAGAGAGTAGTGATAATAAGTGAGCTTGGAAGAGACTTGTTTGAAGGAATACCAGGTGAGATTGAGTGTAGAATGGCAAAAATTGAGAGTAAATGAAGGAAGGGAAGTGGGTGAGGAATGGGAGGTGCTTAAGGAACCATTGATGGCATGTGCAAGAGATGCATGTGAAAGGTGGGAGGTGGGCAGACTAGAAAGGGTAATGAGTGTTGGGATTAAAAAGTAAAGTTGCTATTGGACAAGAAAAGAAAGGCATTTAGGGAGTACATATAGGGAAGGAGTGCAAATGATTGGGAGATGTATAAGAGAAAGCAACAGAAGGTCAAGAATAGGTGCGGGAGTTGAAGACAGGACATATTAGGATTGGGATTTCCTGCATCAGCAAGGTTGTATCAGGAACAGGTGAAGAAAGGCCACATCCACTCTGTTGCTGTCAGCTGTCATATGTGATGCACTGAAGCTGCAGCTCCCTATCCATAACCAGGCCCCACAGACTTTTCGATGGTTTACACCAGTTGCTTTACATGCCCTAGCTCAGTACATTGACAACACTTTGACCTCAGTATACCACATCGTTCCCATTCACTCTGTCCCTTACATCAGTGTTTCCCAAACCCATGCTCGCATCCCTAATGAGGGTCGCAAGGATGCTCCTTAGGGTCATGAGATGGTTTGAAAAAGATATAAGAAAATATGAGAAAATGTTAAATGTACAAAATAGTGCAAATGTATTTTTTTTTTTTTTTTTTTTTGCTTTGTCGCTGTCTCCCATGTTTGCGAGGTAGCGCAAGGAAACAGACGAAAGAAATGGCCCAACCCACCCCCATACACATGTATATACATACGTCCACACACGCAAATATACATACCTACAAAGCTTTCCATGGTTTACCCCAGACGCTTCACATGCCCTGATTCAATCCACTGACAGCACGTCAACTCCGGTGTACCACATCGATCCAGTTACTCTATTCCTTGCCCTCCTTTCACCCTCCTGCATGTTCAGGCCCCGATCACACAAAATCTTTTTCACTCCATCTTTCCACCTCCAGTTTGGTCTCCCACTTCTCCTCGTTCCCTCCACCTCCGACACATATATCTTCTTGGTCAATCTTTCCTCACTCATTCTCTCCATGTGCCCAAACCATTCAAAACACCCTCTTCTGCTCTCTCAACCACGCTCTTTTTATTTCCACACATCTCTCTTACCCTTACGTTACTTACTCGATCAAACCATCTCACACCACATATTGTCCTCAAACATCTCATTTCCAGCACATCCATCCTCCTGCGCACAACTCTATCCATAGCCCACGCTTCGCAACCATACAACATTGTTGGAACCACTATTCCTTCAAACATACCCATTTTTGCTTTCCGAGATAATGTTCTCGACTTCCACACATTCTTCAAGGCTCCCAGGATTTTCTCCCCCACCCTATGATCCACTTCCGCTTCCATGGTTCCATCCACTGCCAGATCCACTCCCAGATATCTAAAACACTTTACTTCCTCCAGTTTTTCTCCATTCAAACTTACCTCCCAATTGACTTGACCCTCACCCCTACTGTACCTAATTACCTTGCTCTTATTCACATTTACTCTTAACTTTCACACACTTTACCAAACTCAGTCACCAGCTTCTGCAGTTTCTCACATGAATCGGCCACCAGCGCTGTATCATCAGCGAACAACAACTGACTCACTTCCCAAGCTCTCTCATCCCCAACAGACTTCATACTTGCCCCTCTTTCCAAAACTCTTGCATTCACCTCCCTAACAACCCCATCCATAAACAAATTAAACAACCATGGAGACATCACACACCCCTGCCGCAATCCTACATTCACTGAGAACCAATCACTTTCCTCTCTTCATACACGTACACATGCCTTACATCCTCGATAAAAACTTTTCATTGCTTCTAACAACTTGCCTCCCACACCATATATTCTTAAAACCTTCCACAGAGCATCTCTATCAACTCTATCATATGCCTTCTCCAGATCCATAAATGCTACATACAAATCCATTTGCTTTTCTAAGTATTTCTCACATACATTCTTCAAAGCAAACACCTGATCCACACATCCTCTACCACTTCTGAAACCACACTGCTCTTCCCCAATCTGATGCTCTGTACATGTCTTCACCCTCTCAATCAATACCCTCCCATATAATTTACCAGGAATACTCAACAAACTTATACCTCTGTAATTTGAGCACTCACTCTTATCCCCTTTGCCTTTGTACAATGGCACTATGCATGCATTCCGCCAATCCTCAGGCACCTCACCATGAGTCATACATACATTAAATAACCTTACCAACCAGTCAATAATACAGCCACCCCCTTTTTTAATAGATTCCACTGCAGTACCATCCAAACCTGCTGCCTTGCCGGCTTTCATCTTCCGCAAAGCTTTTACTCCCTCTTCTCTGTTTACCAAATGTATTTATATCACTATTTTGGAATGTAAAGCATCATTGAGACTGGAAAAGGAAAATAGTTGTGAATAGCAAAGCATCAATAAGTGTAAGAAAACTCCTGACATTCAAGTCTGTTCATGTCCATTACCTGTACGCCAAAGCAGCTGGAGGCTGACACAGTCATCGTGTCGTTATTTACTCACTTTGGGTGTTGCTGTGTTGGATGACTGACGTGTTGTGATGTGCAGTTATCATAACGTAAGTTGTGTTTGCCTCTTACTTTTTTCTTATTTACTGTTATTTCCAGGCTACTTCATGGGTAGAATAGCCATTTAAAAATCTAATAGATAAAACAGCTTAAGCCTGGGAATTTTCACTCGGAGAAGGAAACTTGCTAAAGGTAAACTTTATTATTATGACTGGTGTGATAAGGTTGGTAATTTTTACATGAGTGTGTTTTACAATTAAAGTTATTATCATTAAGAAAGATCACGAGAGGCAAGTGTTTTGGGAGCAGCCGAGTGAGTGTGTTAGTAGTTTTGATGCATGAGACCGGGTTATAGTGATGAGTGATTTGAATGCAAAGGTGAGTAATGTGGCAGTTGAGGGAATAATTGGTGTACATGGGGTGTTCAGTGTTGTAAATGGAAATGGTGAAGAGCTTGTCAAATCAAAGGTGAGTAATGTTGCAGTTGAGGGAATAATTGGTGTACATGGGGTGTTCAGTGTTGTAAATGGAAATGGTGAAGAGCTTGTAGATTTATGTGCTGAAAAAGGACTGGTGATTGGGAATACCTGGTTTGAAAAGAGAGATATGCATAAGTATACATATGTAAGTAGGAGAGATGGCCAGAGAATGTTATTGGATGAGGTGTTAATTGATAGGCACACGAAAGAGAGACTTGTGGATGTTAATGTGCTGAGAGGTGCAACTGGAGGGATGTCTAATCATTATCTTGTGGAGGCGAAAGTGAAGATTTGTAGAGGTTTTCAGAAAAGAAGAGATAATGTTGGGGTGAAGAGAGTGGTGAGAGTAAGTGAGCTTGAGAAGGAGACTTGTGTGAGGAAGTACCAGGAGAGACTGAGTGCAGAATGAAAAAAGGTGAGAACAAAGGATGTAAGGGGAGTGGGGAAGGAATGGGATGTATTTAGGGAAGCAGTGATGGCTTGTGCAAAAGATTCTTGTGGCATGAGAAGTGTGAGAGGTGGGCAGATTAGAAAGGGTAGTGAGTGTTGGGATGAAGAAGTAAGACTATTAGTGAAAGAGAAGAGAGAGGCATTTGGACAGTTTTTGCGGGGAAATAATGCCAATGAGTGGGAGATGTATAAAAGAAAGAGACAGGAGGTCAAGATAAAGGTGCAAGAGGTGAAAAATAGGGCAGATGAGAGTTGGGGTTAGAGAGTATCATTAAGTTTTAGGGAGAATAAAAAGATGTTTTGGAAGGAGGTAAATAAAGTGCGTAAGACAAGGGAATAAATGGGAACATCAGTGAAGGGGGGCTAATGGGGAGGTGGCAACAAGTAGTGATGATGTGAAGAGTTGGAGTGAGTATTTTGAAGGTTTGTTGAATGTGTTTGATGATAGAGTGGCAGGTATAGGGTGTTTTGGTCGAGGTGGTGTGCAAAGTGAGAGGGTTAGGGAGAATGATTTGATAAACAGAGAAGAGGTAGTAAAAGATTTGTGGAAGATGAAAGCCAGCAAGGCAGCAGGTTTGGATGGTATTGCAGTGGAATTTATTTAAAAAGGGTGTGACTGTATTGTTGACTGGTTGGTAAGGTTATTCACTGTATGTATGACTCATGGTGAGGTGCCTGAGGATTGGTGGAATGCTTGCATAGTGCCATTGTACAAAGGCAAAGGGGATAAAAGTGAGCGCTGAAATTACAGAGGTATAAGTTTGTTGAGTATTCCTGGTGAATTATATGGGAGGGTATTGGTTGAGTGGGTGAAGGCATGTACAGAGCATCAGATTGGGGAAGAGCAGTGTGGTTTCAGAAGTGGTAGAGGATGTGTGGATCAGGTGTTTGCTTTGAGGAACGTATGTGAGAAATACTTAGAAAAGCAAATGGATTTGTATGTAGCATTTATGGATCTGGAGAAGGCATATGATAGAGTTGATAGAGATGCTTTGTGGAAGGTATTAAGAATATATGGTGTGGGAGGCAAGTTGTTAGAAGCAGTGAAAAGTTTTTATCGAGGATGTAAGGCATGTGTACGTGTAGGAAGAGAGGAAAGTGATTGGTTCTCAGTGAATGTTGGTTTGCGACAGGGGTGCGTGGTGTTTCCATGGTTGTTTAATTTGTTTATGGATGGGGTTGTTAGGGAGGTAAATGCAAGAGTTTTAGAAAGAGGGGCAAGTATGCAGTCTGTTGTGGATGAGAGAGCTTGGGAAGTGAGTCAGTTGTTGTTCGCTGATGATACAGCGCTGGTGGCTGTGCCCAAACCATTTCAAAACACCCTCTTCTGCTCTCTCAACCACTTAATCAATCAAACCACCTCACACCACATATTGTCCTCAAACATCTCATTTCCAGCACATCCACCCTCCTGCGCACAACTCTATCCATAGCCCACGCCTCTTAACCATACAACATTGTTGGAACCACTATTCCTTCAAACATAGCCATTTTTGCTTTCCGAGATAATGTTCTCGACTTCCACACATTCTTCAACGCTCCCAGGATTTTCGCCCCCTCCCCCACCCTACGATTCACTTCCGCTTCCATGGTTCCATCTGCTGCCAGATCCACTCCCAGGTATGTAAAACACTTAATTCCTCCAGTTTTTCTCCATTCAAACTTACCTTCCAATTGACTTGACCCTCAACCCTACTGTACCTAATAAACTTGCTTTTATTCACATTTACTCTTTAACTTTCTTCTTTCACACACTTTATCAAACTCAGTCACCAGCTTCTGCAGTGTCTCACATGAATCAGACACCAGCGCTGTATCATCAGCGGACAACAACTGACTCGCTTCCCAAGCTCTCTCATCCCCAACAGACTTCATACTTGCCCCTCTTTCCAAAACTCTTGCATTTACCTCCCTAACAACCCCATCCATAAACACATTAAACAACCATGGAGACATCACACACCCCTGCCGCAAACCTACATTCACTGAGAACCAATCACTTTCCTCTCTTCCTACACGTACACATGCCTTACATCCTCGATAAAAACTTTTCACTGCTTGTAACAACTTGCCTCCCACACCATATATTCTTAGTACCTTCCACAGAGCATCTCTATCAACTCTATCATATGCCTTCTCCAGATCCATAAATGCTACATACAAATCCATTTGCTTTTCTAAGTATTTCTCGCATACATTCTTCAAAGCAAACACCTGATCCACACATCCTCTACCACTTCTGAAACCACACTGCTCTTCCCCAATCTGATGCTCTGTACATGCCTTCACCCTCTCAATCAATACCCTCCCATATAATTTACCAGGATTACTCAACAAACTTATACCTCTGTAATTTGAGCACTCACTCTTATCCCCTTTGCCTTTGTACATTCATATCCAAATGATTATCTTGTGCCCCTGTAACAGTTATTCCCACTTACTATCTACCTTAATAATCCATGTATACATGTGTATGACCCTCTTTTTTAAAATGGATATTCTAGTGACTAATCCTTTTTTGCCATGCCACCCCATAAGCTGTTTGCCATTTTCATTCACAGCAGTGTGTACCCCATGCCTATTCGAATCACCCATCACACATACCCAGTGCCTTACATCAAAATTTCTGACATGCTCTCTCAGCTCCTCCCTAAACACTCATTTCTGTTCTCTCAGTTTTAAGTGCATAAGCACTTTCGTTTTTAGGCATATCAATCTGGGGCTCACTTCTTTACACTCTTTAACACATTCCCATAACTTCATCAGAAATGCTACCCTTTTCTTAGCTTTCATCCTCACTCTAACCCTAGACTTAACCTCTGGGACAGACCCAGACAAAATAACTCGGAAATATAACATCCAGGTTCCTTTCCTCAGACATACTACCAGTGTCTTCCTTCCTTACTACCATATGCACTGAGACAACCCAGCATGAGCCTTTGGGAAGGATGAGCTCTCCTCACTTGGCTCCTTCTCCAGCCATTAGTAAGCGAATTACAAAAAGCGAAAGGTTTTCAGTCTCCTGCTCCTGCCCATCATATCCACCTTCTACAACACACAGGGAATAAGAGGGAAGTATTCTTTCTCCCCTAATCTCATGAAACATTATTATTTACCAGAGAAATTCCTCCACATAGTTGATAATCCACCTAACTTTTATCCTTTCAGAATCCATAGGACTTTGGAAGTTCCACCCACTTTCCATGCCCGTCATGATGCCATTGCTCGTACATATCTTTATCGTATTGCTGTGACCCCTCCTTCTGCTTGTAAATCTCATTTTAACAAAGAGGCATTCTTGCCTTCAACAGAAATCAACAAAATACATCTAGTAAGGTGAGTTATTGCTAAGAAATGCCATGTGTAGAATGGTGTGCTTTTCTCAGTCAAATCAGTTTCTCATTAAAGTCTGTTAGTCATGTAACTGGGTCACCAGTCGATAGCTATATCACATATAGCAGCTCTTAAAATTGTCTCAGTATGGCTGCACCACCACATTAACTTTATGACTACATCATCTTTGGGATTTGACTTGGTCAGCATATGCTCACTACATAAACAGAGAGCTATGTGTTGGTTAAAACAGTGAAGTAAGGAAAGTACAGGTACAATACCAATTTTCTGGCGCTCTTGGTTCCAAAGTCTTGCTGGATTAACCATTTTGCCAGACCAGCTATGGTCATGTAATAATGATTCATCAACACATTTCTAACCCACTAATTATACATCTCCCATGTGTCTAACATATGCCATGGACTGCTAGAAATTTAAATCAAATATTAAATGTTTGAGCTCTGTCCTTAGATTTTTTTGAAACCTTTGGGGTCTTCTTTGTCTTCTGTTGTTAGTGTTTTCCTAGGTGTGCATTGCCAGAATAATGGAGTTTCGTCTGCATTATACACCATCTTAGGACTGAGGTGCTTGCCAGCTACATGTTTCGTATATTTGTCTACATATTCAGCAGCTCCTTTGTGGTTTGCAGACCGCTTTTCTCCGCACACTTTTTTCATGGAAATTCCATGATGCTTCTTGAATCTTTGAAGCCATCCTTCACTATAGTCACACTCATGTTGTAATTTAAATTCCTTATGGAACAACTTAACCTGGTCCATTATCATGCTACCTTACAAGTCCACTCCATCACTCCGACGCTGTTGAAACCATTCCATCATCACTCGATCGTGCTCAGTACTCTTACCATCTTTCATAGTTTTTCTAATCGTCATTTGCTTCTTGGAATTGCTGTCTGTATAGAATTTCAACATTTTATCCATTTGCTTCTTTATATCATTAAAAGTTGATGAACCAGTGCTGTAGACGTCACACAGCTTATGCACTGAAACACCATGGTCCTCTTTTTCAACTGTTATACTTTATCTTGGATTGATATGGACTGGTGTTTATGTTTGACACCATGACTGACACTCTCACGTGTCTTAGAAGCCATAGCTAGGGTTAAATTTAAGCAAATTAAGCTAAGAATCTCACAGGATTGCGGTGTCACCACCAGCAAGTGCAATGTAAAGAATGTAGATAAGTGTGCCTCACACACAATGCCATCTGTGGCCGCCCAGTAAACTAGTCTGGTGGCTCTGGTAATTTCAAGTTCCCTCACGTAATTTTGTTTGAATTAAAGGAGATGCTGAACCATTAGTTGCCTGAAATTCAGTGGTGCACCTGTATTTAGTTCCCACATTTATTTAAGATAGGATGCAGCATGATAATTGTCACTGATCTTGTGGAATTATACATTTTGTTTATTTATAGAATAAGGGCATGATGATGAGAAGTCACAAGCAGATTTGTCACTGAGTAGCTTACTTAGAACTTAGATACTTATTTTCCGGTTAGCCATCTCAACAGTAATGTAACTAACCTGTTTTAGATCCTAGTTGAATCACCTGTGGCTATGAATAACCACCCCTTTTCACATAGAGTTCAAACTCAAATGTTTTTTCAGTTTCTAACATGATGATATGTCATGTGCTCCAAAAATCTTAAGAAAGTGAATATACTAAGTCTTATTCCTCATGTCTTTAGATCTCAGACCATTAGCAGCTGTTGCTTCAAATGAGAAACCTGAAGCAGAGATAGATCAATTTCAAGTTAACTGTGATAAGTTGATTAAGTAGATGTTGGCTTTACTGATATACTTAATGAAAAGTTGTACATGATTTTTTTTCTGAGGTAAAAAAGGCAAATACAGCTAATCCATTAATGTTTGTGTGAAGGTTTGGTACATAGGAGTGAACAGGAAATACTGGATACAAAAGGCCTGTTGGCTTATGACAGGGGTATACTCAAGAATCTCCACTTACACTATGATACTTAAGGTTAGGATAAAACATTTAAAAGGTTCTCTGCCCATTCTCTGTCCCCACTGATAATAACAGCCAGCATGAAAAAGAATGGAAGAAAATCTATATATTATTAAAAAGCAAGTATTGAATTTTACTGGAGAGAATGAAATGGAATACATGCCTGCATTAGTTTACTACTTTATCATGTACTGCACTTCATAGGTGTTGGTTTCAGCTGGGGGTTTCATTCTTTTAGGGAGGAATGAAATTGAATGTATTTGTGTGTGTGTGTGTATAAATTTACAGTTCTTTTCATTTGAATAATGAATTCCATTGTTCATTGGCTATATATGTGAAGAAACTTTTCCATATGTTAGTATTGCTTTATTAGCTTTAAGATTCATTAATTTTTTTTATGTTAGCTGAGATGGCATGGGCAACTGAGGCTTTAATCAAGGCCATCCCTTTAATGTTCTTCCTTTATACCTGGGGATAGGGGAGAAAGAATATTTCCCACATATTCCCCGCATGTCTTAGTGGAACGGTGGGCTGGGAACCCCCCTCCATGTATTTAAATTTCTAAAAAGGGAAACGGGAGTCATGTGGGGAGTGCTCATCCTTCTCAAAGGCTCAGATTGGGGTGTCTAAATGTGTGTGGACGTAACCAAGATGAGAAAAAGGGTGAGATAGGTAATATGTGCATATCCATATTTGCTGCCCTCATCCATTCCTGTTGTCACCCCACCACACATGAAATAGTATCCCTCCTCCCCCCCTCCAGTGAGGCAGCTCCAGGAACAGACAAAAAAGGCCACATTCGTTCACACTCAATCTCTAGCTGTCATGTGTAAGGCACCGAAACCACAGCTCCCTTTCCACATCCAGGCCCCACAGACCTTTCCATGGTTTACCCCAGATGATTCACATGCCCTGGTTCAATTCCATCATGACCATCGCAACTGGTTCAATCCATTGACAGCACGTCAACCCAGTATACCACATCATTCCACTTCACACTATTCCTTGCATGTTTTTCACCCTCCTGTATGTTCAGGCCCCAATCACTCAAAATCTTTTTTAAACCATCCTTCCACCTCCAATTTGGTCTTCCGCTTCTCCTTCTTCCCTCCACTTCTGACACATATATCGTCTTTGTCAATATTTCCTCGCTCATTCTCTCCATGTGTCCAAACCATTTCAACACACCCTCTTCTGCTCTCTCAACCACACTCTTTTTATTACCACACATCTCTCTTACCCTTTCATTACTTGATCAAACCACCTCACACCACATATTGTCCAAAAACATTTCATTTCCAACACATCCACCCTCCTCCATACAGCCCTGTTTGTAACCCATGCCTCACAACCATATAGTATTGTTGGAACTACTATTCCCTCAAGCGTAATGTTTTTGCTCTTTGAGATAACGTTCTCTCTTTCCACACATTCATCATCATTCCCAGAACCTTCGCCCCCTCCCCTACCCTGTGACTTTCTTCCATTTCCATGGTTCCATTTACTGTTAAGTCCACTCCCAGATATCTAAAACACTTCACTTCCTCCAGTATTTCTCCATTCAAACTTACATCCCAGCTAACTTGTTCCTCAACCCTGCTGAACCAAAGAACCTTGCTCTTATTCACATTTACTTTCAACTTTCTTGTTTCATGCACTTTTCCAAACTCAGTCACCAACATCTGCAGTTTCTTGCTTGAATCAGCCAACAGTGCTGTATCTTCTGGAAACAGCAACTGACTCGCTTCCCAGGCCCTCTTATACCCAGCAGACTGCATACTTGCCCCACTCTCCAAAGCCCCTGCATTTACCTCCCTAACCACCCCATCCATAAACAAATTAAACATCAATGGAGACATCACACACCCCTGACACAGACCAACCTTTACCGGGAACGAGTCACTCTTCTCTCTTCCTACTCGTACACATGCCTTACATTCTTGATACAATCTTTTCAATGCTTGTAGCAACTTACCTCCCACACCATATACTCTTAAGACCTTCCATAAAGCATCTCCATCAACCCTATCATATATCTTCAGATTCAAAAATGCCACTCTTCTCTCTTCCTACTCGTACACATGCCTTACATTCTTGATACTTTCTTTTCACTGCTTGTAGCAACTTACTTCCCACACCATATACTCTTAAGACCTTCCATAAAGCATCTCCATCAACCCTATCATATATCTTCTTCAGATTCAAAAATGCCACATACAAATCCATCTGTTTTTCTAAATATTTTTCTCACACATTCTTTAAATCAAACACCTAATCCACACATCCTTTACCACTTCTGAAACCACACTGTTCCTCCCCAGTCTGATACTCTGTGCATGCTTTCACCCTCTCAGTCAATACTCTCCCATACAGTATCCCAGAAATACTCAAACTTATGCCTCTGTAGTTTGATTACTCACCTTTATCCCCTTTGCTTTGTACAGTGGCATTATACATGCACTCCACCAATCCTTAGGCACTTCACCATGATCCATACATACATTGAATATCCTTACCAACCACTCAACAACACAGCCACCCCTTTTCTTAATAAATTCAACTGCAATACCAACCGAACCTGCTGCCTTGCCAGGTTTCATCTTCTGCAAGGCTATCACCACCACCATACCACTTTCCCTGACCCTCTCGCCTTGCACACCATCCCGACCAAAACACCCTGCTTCGGCCACCCTATTATAATTTTTTCTTCTTTGCCATTTCCTCCTGTAGTAAATTTATGCCAGGAAGAGACGAAGAGGCTTCATTTGTTCACATTTCTTCTCTATCGATAGGGGAGAAGGGGTGGGAGTGTGGGCTTGGAAATCCTCCCCTTCTTGTATTTCAGTTTCTAAAAGATGGATGGCATTTTTTTTTGTGTGTAGGTATTATTCAACTATTTACGTAACATTTACAAAGGCAGAACTGTATTTTCATGAATGAATGAAAAATTAACCATATATTTATCAAGAACTTGAGCACTGTACAATGAAGTTGTTTCTTTTATTCTAAAAATGGTAACAATAGTGGACATGTAAATTTGACATCACATCAAGATGACACAGGTGCATTCTTTTTGATGATCTGTGGATGACTGAGATATGTGATATTTTTCTTGGCTTTGTTAGTAGGTTACAAGTGATCTCTATGGATGCATAGTGGAAGGAATCATTAGCTGGAATATTAGATTATAAAAAGTCATATGATGTGTGGAGCAGTAGTACCATGAGTCTTCATATGACATATGGAGTAGTAAATACCCAGATGGCAAGCCAGTCAGTCTATTGATGGCTGGAGAGGGCACTGCTTACAGGAATGTATTTATTATTATTTATACTTGACTGCCATCTCCCGTGTTAGCGAGGTAGCACAAGGAAAGAGATGAGGAATGGCTCAACCCACCCATATATACATTTATATACATAAACACCCACACATGCACATATACATACATATACATTGCAACTTATTCATGTTTACTGTCAACTTTTCTTTCACACACTTTACCAAACTCAGTCACCAACTTTAACAGTTTCTCACCAGGATCAGCCACCAGTGCTGTATCATCAGTGAACAACAACTGAAACTTCCCAAGCCCTGTCATCCACTACAGACTGCTTACTTGCCCCTCTCTCCAAAACTCCTACATTCACCTTCCTAACCACCCCATCCATAAACAAATTAAACAACCATGGAGACATCACACACCCCTTCCGCAAACCACCATTCACTGGGAACCAGTTGCTTTCCTCTCTTCCTACTCAAACACGCCTTTCATCCTTGGTGAAAACTTTTCACTGCTTCGAGCAACTTACCTCGCACGCCATATACTCTTAATACCTTCCACAAACATGTCTATCAACTCTATCATGTGCCTTCTCCAGAACCATAAATACTACTTACAAATCCATTTGTTTTTCTAAGTATTTCTCACAAACATTCTTCAAAGCAATTACGTGATCCACACATTCTCTACCACTTCTGAAATTACGTTGCTCTTCCCGAGTCTGATGCTCTGTGCATGCCTTTACCCTTTCAATCAATACCCTCCCATATAATTTCCCAGGAAAACTCAACAAATTTATGCCTCTGTAATTTGAACACTCACCTTTATCCCCTTTGCCTTTGTACAATGGCACTATGCATGCATTCTTCCAATCCTCAGTCACTTCACCATGATCCATACATACATTGAATACCCTTACCAACCGATCCACAGCACAGTCATCCCCTTTTTTTTTTTAAAAAAAAATTCCACTGCAATACCATCCAAACCTGCCACCTTGCTGACTTCCATCTTCCACAAAGCTTTCACTATTTCTTTTCTCTTCACTAAACCATTCTCCCTGACAATGCCACTTCATACACCACCCCAACCAAAACAGCCTATATCCGCCACTCTGTCATCAAACACATTCAACAGACCTTCAAAATACTTGCTCCATCTCCTTCTCGCCTCATCATTACTTGTTATTACCACCCCATTTGCCCGCTTCACCAATGTTCCCATTTGTTCTCTTGTCTTACGTGCTTTATTTACCTCCTTCCTAAACATCTTTATATTTTCCCTAAAATCTAATGATACTCTCTCACCCCAACTCTCATTTGCCCTCTTTTTCATCTCTTGCACCTTTCTCTTGACCTCCTGCCTCTTTCTTTTATACATCTCCCAGTCATTTGCACTACTTCCCTGCAAATATCATCCAAACACCTCTCTCTTCTCTTTCACTAACAATCTTACTTCATCCCACCACTCACTACCCTTTCTAATCTGCCTACCTCCCACCTTCCTCATGCCACATACATCTTTTGTGCAAGCCATCACTGCTTCCCTAAATACATCGCATTCCTCCCCCACTCCCCTTATGTCATTTGCTCTCACCTTTTGCCATTCTTCACTCAATCTCTCTTGGTACTTCCTCACTCAAGTCTCCTTTCCAAGCTCACTTACTCTCACCACTCCCTTCTCCCCAACATTCTCTCTTCTTTTCTGAAAACCTTTACAAATCTTCACCTTTACCTCCATAAGATAGTGATCAGACATCACTCCAACCGCCCCTCTCAGCATGTTAACATCCAAACGTCTCTCTTTTACACGCCTATCAATTAACACGTAATCCAGTGACATCGTCTGGCCATCTCCTATTCTCATATTTATGCTTGTGTATATCTCTCTTTTTAAACCAGGTATTCCCAATCATCAATCCTTTTTCAGCACACAAATCTACAAGCTCTTCACCATTAACATTTACAACACTGAACACCCCATGTGCACCAGTTATACCTTCAACTGCCACATTACTCACCTTTGCATTTAAATCATCCATCACTATAACCTGCTTTAGTGCATCATAGCTGCTAATACACTCACTCAGCTGCTCCCAAAACACTTGCCTCATGATCTTTCTTCTCATGACCAGGTGCATAGGCACCAATAATCACCTATCTCTCTCCATCCACTTTCAGTTTTACCCATATCAATCTAGAGTTTACTTTCTTGTAGTCTATCACATATTCCCACCACTCCTTCTTTAGGAGTGCTACTCCTTCCTTTGCTCTTGTCTCTCACTAACCTCTGACTTTACTCCCAAAACATTCCCAAACCACTCTTCCCCTTTACCCTTAAGCTTTGTTTCACTCAGAGCTTAAACATCCAGGTTCCTTTCCTCAAACATACTGGCTCTCTCTCCTTTCTTCTCATCTTTGTTACATCCACACACATTTAAACAACCCAATCTGAGCCTTCGAGGAGGATGAGCACTCCCCGCATGACTCCCTCTTCTGTTTCCCCTTTTAGAAATTTAAATACAAGGAGGTGGGGGGGTTCCAGCCCCCTGCTCCAGGCCCCTTTAGTAATCTTCTACAACATGCGGGGAATATGTGGGAAGTATTCTTTCTACCTTATCCTTACAAGTATATCTGGATTTCCATATCTGCCAGTTGTACTTGTATGGTGTCATTCCTTGTAAAGTTAATCTGTTTTCACCTTTATATCATTCCAACTTTCCATATTATATTCTGGATAAAGTAGGATAGTCTGTTGAAAATTACCACTCATCAAGTGATGAGGCTAACCTTTTAGAAATACAGTCCTTATGTGTAGTAGGATTCATATAAAGATGTTGAATATAATCATTTATTAATGCTACCCCTTTTATATTATTATTCTTTTTCTTTCATACTATTCACCATTTCCTGCGTTAGCGAGGTAGCGTTAAGGACAGAGGACTGGGCCTTAGAGGTAATATCCTCATCTTGCCCCCTCTTTGTTCCTTCTTTTGGAAAATTAAAAAAAAAAAAAAAAAAAAAAAAAAAAACGAGATGAGGATTTCCAGCCCCCCGCTCCCTTCCCTTTTAGTTGCCTTCTACGACATTGAGGGAATACATGGGAAGTATTCTTTCTCCCCTATCCCCAGGGATAGATTTATGTGCTGAAAAAGGACTAGTGATTGGGAATACCTGGTTTAAAAAGAGAGATATACATAAGTATACATATGTAAGTAGGAGTAATGGCCAGAGAGCGTTATTGGATTGCGTGTTAACTGATAGGCTTATAAAAGAGAGACTTTTGGATGTTAACGTGCTGAGAGGGGCAGCTGGAGGGATGTCTGATCATTATCTTGTGGAGGTGAAGGTGAAGATTCATAGAGGTTTTCAGAAAAGAAGAGAGAGTGTTGGGGTGAAGAGAGTGGTGAGAGTAAGTGAGCTTGGAAAGGAGATTTGTGTGAGGAAGTACCAGGAGAGACTGAGTACAGAATGGAAAAAGGTGAGAACAAAGGACGTAAGGGGAGTGTGGGAGGAATGGGATGTATTTAGGGAAGCAGTGATGGCTTGTGCAAAAGATGCTCGTAGCATGAGAAGCGTGGAAGGTGGGCAGATTAGAAAGGGTAGTGAGTGGTGGATGAAGAAGTAAGAGTATTAGTGAAAGAGAAGAGACAGGCGCTTGGACGATTTTTGCAGGGAAAGAATGCAAATGACTGAGAGATGTATAAAAGAAAGAGGCAGGAGGTTAAGAGAAAGGTGCAAGAGGTGAAAAAGAGGGCAAATGAGAGCTGGGGTGTGAGAGTATCATTAAATTTTAGGGAGAATAAAAAGATGTTTTGGAAGGAGGTAAATAGAGTGCGCAAGACAAGGGAACAAATGGGAACTTCAGTGAAGGGGGCTAATGGGGAGGTGATAACAAGTAGTGGTGATGTGAGAAGGAGATGGAGTGAGTATTTTCAAGGTTTGTTGAATTTGTTTGATGATAGAGTGGCAGATATAGTGTGTTTTGGTCGAGGTAGTGTGCAAAGTGAGAGGGTTAGGGAAAATGATTTGGTAAACAGAGAAGAAGTAGTAAAAGCTTTGCGGGAGATGAAAGCCGGCTATGCAGCGGGTTTGGATGGTATTGCAGTGGAATTTAAAAAAAGGGGGTGACTGTATTGTTAACTGGTTGGTAAGGTTGTTTAATGTATGTATGACTCATGGTGAGGTGCCTGAGGATTGGTGGAATTCTTGCATAGTGCCATTATACAAAGGCAAAGGGGATAAAAGTGAGTACGGAAATTACAGAGGTATAAGTTTATTGAGTATTCCTGAGAAATTATATGGGAGGGTATTGATTGAGAGGGTGAAGGCATGTACAGAGCATCAGATTGGGGAAGAGCAGTGTGGTTTCCGAAGTGGTAGAGGATGTGTGGATCAGGTGTTTGCTTTGAAGAATGTATGTGAGAAATACTTAGAAAAGCAAATGGATTTGTATGCAGTATTTATGGATTTGGAGAAGGCATATGATAGAGTTGATAGAGATGCTCTGTGGAAGGTATTAAGAATATATGGTGTGGTAGGCAAGTTGTTAAAAGCAGTGAAAAGTTTATATCAAGGATGTAAGGCATGTGTACGTGTAGGAAGAGAGGAAAGTGATTGGTTCTCAGTGAATGTAGGTTTGTAGCAGGGGTGTGTGATGTCTCTATGGTTGTTTAATTTGTTTATGGATGGGGTTGTTAGGGAGGTGAATGCAAGAGTTTTGGAAAGAGGGGCAAGTATGCAGTCTGTTGTGGATGAAAGAGCTTGAGAAGTGAGTCAGTTGTTGTTCGCTGATGGTACAGCGTTGGTGGCTGATTCATGTGAGAAACTGCAGAAGCTGGTGACTGAGTTTGGTAAAGTGTGTGAAAGAAGAAAGCTGAGTGTAAATGTGAATAAGAGCAAGGTTATTAGGTACAGTAGGGTTGAGGGACAAGTCAATTAGGAGGTAAGTTTGGATGGAGAAAAACTGGAGGAAGTGAAGTGTTTTAGATAGCTGGGAGTGGATTTGGCGGTGGATGGAACCATGAAAGCGGAAGTGAATTAAGAGTGGGGGAGGGGGCGAAAGTTTTGGGAGCGTTGAAGAATGTGTGGAAGTTGAGAACATTATCTCGGAAAGCAAAAATGGGTATATTTGAAGGAATAGTGGTTCCAACAATGTTATATGGTTGCAAGGCGTGGGCTATAGATATAGTTGTGCGCAGGAGGGTGGATGTGCTGGAAATGAGATGTTTGAGGACAGTATGTGGTGTGAGGTGGTTTGATTGAGTAAGTAATGAAAGGGTAAGAGAGATGTGTGGTAATAGAAAGAGTGTGGTTGAGAGAGCAGAAGAGGGTGTTTTGAAATGGTTTGGTCACATGGAGAGAATGAGTGAGGAAAGATTGATCAAGAGGATATATGTGTCAGAGGTTGAGGGAACGAGGAGAAGTGGGAGACCAAATTGGAGGTGGAAAGATGGAGTGAAAAAGATTTTGAGTGATCGGGGCCTGAACATGCAGGAGGGTGAAAGGCGTGCAAGGAATAGAGTGAATCGGAATGATGTGGTATACCGGGGTCGACGTGCTGTCAATGGATTGAACAAGGGCATGTGAAGCATTTGGGGTAAACCATGGAAAGTTCTGTGAGGCCTGGATGTGGAAAGGGAGCTGTGGTTTCGGTGCATTATTACATGACAGCTAGAAAGTGAGTGTGAACGAATGTGGCCTTTGTTGTCTTTTCCTAGTGCTACCTCGCACACATGAGGGGGAAGGGGGTTGTTATTTCATGTGTGGCGGGGTGGCGATGGGAATGAATAAAGGCAGACAGTATGCATTATGTACATGTGTATATATGTATATGTCTGTGTGTGTGTGTGTATATATATATATATATATGTATGCGTTGAGATGTATAGGTATGTATATTTGCGTTTGTGGACATGTATATATATATATATATATTTTTTTTTTTTTTTGCCGCTGTCTCCTGCGTTTGCGAGGTAGCGCAAGGAAATAGACGAAAGAAATGGCCCAACCCACCCCCATGCACATGCCTTGATTCAATCCACTGACAGCACGTCAAACCCGGTATACCACATCGCTCCAATTCACTCTATTCTTTGCCCTCCTTTCACCCTCCTGCATGTTCAGGCCCCGATCACACAAAATCTTTTTCACTCCATCTTTCCACCTCCAATTTGGTCTCCCTCTTCTCCTCGTTCCCTCAACCTCCGACACATATATCCTCTTGGTCAATCTTTCCTCACTCATTCTCTCCATGTGACCAAACCATTTCAAAACACCCTCTTCTGCTCTCTCAACCACGCTCTTTTTATTTCCACACATCTCTCTTACCCTTACGTTACTTACTCGATCAAACCACCTCACACCACACATTGTCCTCAAACATCTCATTTCCAGCACATCCATCCTCCTGCGCACAACTCTATCCATAGTCCACGCCTCGCAACCATACAACATTGTTGGAACCACTATTCCTTCAAACATACCCATTTTTGCTTTCCGAGATAATGTTCTCGACTTCCACACATTCTTCAAGGCTCCCAGAATTTTCGCCCCCTCCCCCACCCTATGATCCACTTCCGCTTCCATGGTTCCATCCGCTGCCAGATCCACTCCGAGATATCTAAAACACTTCACTTCCTCCAGTTTTTCTCCATTCAAGCTCACCTCCCAATTGAATTGACCCTCAACCCTACTGTACCTAATAACCTTGCTCTTATTCACATTTACTCTTAGCTGGGGTCCTTAGGGAGGTGAATGCAAGAGTTTTGGAAAGAGGGGCAAGTATGAAGTCTGTTGGGGATGAGAGAGCTTGGGAAGTGAGTCAGTTGTTGTTCGCTGATGATACAGCGCTGGTGGCTGATTCATGTGAGAAACTGCAGAAGCTGGTGGCTGGGTTTGGTAAAGTGTGTGAAAGAAGATGTATATATATATATATATATATATATATATATATATATATATATATATATATATATATATATTTTTTTTTTTTTTTTTTTTTTTTTATACTTTGTCGCTGTCTCCCGCGTTTGCGAGGTAGCGCAAGGAAACAGACGAAAGAAATGGCCCAACCCCCCCCATACACATGTACATACACACGTCCACGCACGCAAATATACATACCTACACAGCTTTCCATGGTTTACCCCGGACGCTTCACATGCCTTGATTCAATCCACTGACAGCACGTCAACCCCTGTATACCACATCGCTCCAATTCACTCTATTCCTTGCCCTCCTTTCACCCTCCTGCATGTTCAGGCCCCGATCACACAAAATCCTTTTCACTCCATCTTTCCACCTCCAATTTGGTCTCCCTCTTCTCCTCGTTCCCTCCACCTCCGACACATATATCCTCTTGGTCAATCTTTCCTCACTCATTCTCTCCATGTGCCCAAACCATTTCAAAACACCCTCTTCTGCTCTCTCAACCACGCTCTTTTTATTTCCACACATCTCTCTTACCCTTACGTTACTTACTCGATCAAACCACCTCACACCACACATTGTCCTCAAACATCTCATTTCCAGCACATCCATCCTCCTGCGCACAACTCTATCCATAGTCCACGCCTCGCAACCATACAACATTGTTGGAACCACTATTCCTTCAAACATACCCATTTTTGCTTTCCGAGATAATGTTCTCGACTTCCACACATTCTTCAAGGCTCCCAGAATTTTCACCCCCTCCCCCACCCTATGATCCACTTCCACTTCCATGGTTCCATCCGCTGCCAGATCCACTCCCAGATATCTAAAACACTTCACTTCCTCCAGTTTTTCTCCATTCAAACTCACCTCCCAATTGACTTGACCCTCAACCCTACTGTACCTAATAACCTTGCTCTTATTCACATTTACTCTTAACTTTCTTCTTTCACACACTTTACCAAACTCATATATATATATATATATATATATATATATATATATATATATATATATATATATATATATATATATATTTTTTTTTTGTTTTTTTGCTTAGTAGCTGTCTCCCGCGTTTGCGAGGTAGCGCAAGGAAACAGACGAAAGAAATGGCCCAACCCACCCCCATACACATGTATATACATACGTCCACACACGCAAATATACATACCTACACAGCTTTCCATGGTTTACCCCAGACGCTTCACATGCCTTCACATATATATATATATATATTTATTTATTTTATTTTTATTATACTTTGTCGCTGTCTCCCGCGTTTGCAAGGTAGCGCAAGGAAACAGACGAAAGAAATGGCCCAACTCCCCCCCATACACATGTATATACATACGTCCACACACGCAAATATACATACCTACAGAGCTTTCCATGGTTTACCCCAGACGCTTCACATGCCTTGATTCAATCCACTGACAGCATGTCAACCCCGGTATACCACATCGCTCCAATTCACTCTATTCTTTGCCCTCCTTTCACCCTCCTGCATGTTCAGGCCCCGATCACACAAAATCTTTTTCACTCCATCTTTCCACCTCCAATTTGGTCTCCCTCTTCTCCTCGTTCCCTCCACCTCCGACACATATATCCTCTTGGTCAATCTTTCCTCATTCATTCTCTCCATGTTCCCAAACCACTTCAAAACACCCTCTTCTGCTCTCTCAACCACGCTCTTTTTATTTCCGCACATCTCTCTTACCCTTATGTTACTCACTCGATCAAACCACCTCACACCACACATTGTCCTTAAACATCAAATTTCCAGCACATCCATCCTCCTGCGCACAACTCCATCCATAGCCCACGCCTCGCAACCATACAACATTGTTGGAACCACTATTCCTTCAAACATACCCATTTTTGCTTTCCGAGATAATGTTCTCGACTTCCACACATTCTTCAAGGCCCCCAGAACTTTCGCCCCCTCCCCCACCCTATGATCCACTTCCGCTTCCATGGTTCCATCCGCTGCCAGATCCACTCCCAGATATCTAAAACGCTTCACTTCCTCCAGTTTTTCTCCATTCAAACTCACCTCCCAATTGACTTGACCCTCAACCCTACTGTACCTAATAACCTTGTTCTTATTCACATTTACTCTTAACTTTCTTCTTCCACACACTTTACGAAACTCAGTCACCAGCTTCTGCAGTTTCTCACATGAATCAGCCACCAGCGCTGTATCATCAGCGAACAACAACTGACTCACTTCCCAAGCTCTCTCATCCCCAACAGACTTCATACTTGCCCCTCTTTCCAAAACTCTTGCATTTACCTCCCTAACAACCCCATCCATAAACAAATTAAGCAACCATGGAGACATCACACACCCCTGCCGCAAACCTACATTCACTGAGAACCAATCACTTTCCTCTCTTCCTACAAGTACACATGCCTTACATCCTCGATAAAAACTTTTCACTGCTTCTATATATATATATATATATATATATATATATATATATATATATATATATATATTTTTTTTTTTTTTTTTTTGCTTTGTTGCTGTCTCCCGTGTTTGCGAGGTAGCGCAAGGAAACAGACGAAAGAAATGGCCCAACCCACCCCCATACACATGCCTTGATTCAATCCACCGACAGCACGTCAACCCCGGTATACCACATCGCTCCAATTCACTCTATTCTTTGCCCTCCTTTCACCCTCCTGCATGTTCAGGCTCCGATCACACAAAATCTTTTACACTCCATCTTTCCACCTCCAATTAGGTCTCCCTCTTCTCCTCGTTCCCTCCACCTCCGACACATATATCCTCTTGGTCAATCTTTCCTCACTCATTCTCTCCATGTGCCCAAACCATTTCAAAACACCCTCTTCTGCTCTCTCAACCACGCTCTTTTTATTTCCACACATCTCTCTTACCCTTACGTTACTTACTCGATCAAACCACCTCACACCACACATTGTCCTCAAACATCTCATTTCCAGCACATAAATCCTCCTGCGCACAACTCTATCCATAGTCCACGCCTCGCAACCATACAACATTGTTGGAACCACTATTCCTTCAAACATACCCATTTTTGCTTTCCGAGATAATGTTCTCGACTTCCACCCATTCTTCAAGGCTCCCAGAATTGTCGCCCCCTCCCCCACCCTATGATCCACTTCCGCTTCCATGGTTCCATCCGCTGCCAGATCCACTCCCAGATATCTAAAACACTTCACTTCCTCCAGTTTTTCTCCATTCAAACTCACCTCCCAATTGAATTGACCCTCAACCCTACTGTACCTAATAACCATGCTCTTATTCACATTTACTCTTAACTGGGGTTGTTAGGGAGGTGAATGCAAGAGTTTTGGAAAGAGGGGCAAGTATGAAGTCTGTTGGGGCTGAGAGAGCTTGGGAAGTGAGTCAGTTGTTGTTCGCTGATGATACAGCGCTGGTGGCTGATTCATGTGAGAAACTGCAGAAGCTGGTGACTGAGTTTGGTAAAGTGTGTGAAAGAAGATGTATATATATTTATATATATATATATATTTTTTTTTCCATACATACTCGCCATTTCCCGCGTCAGCGAGGTAGTGTCAAGAACAGAGGACTGAGCCTTTGAGGGATTATTCTCACTTGGCCCCCTTCTCTGTTCCTTCTCTTGGAAAATTAAAAACGAGAGGGGAGGATTTCCAGCCCCCCGCTCCCTCCCCTTTTAGTCGCCTTCTACGACACGCAGGGAATACGTGGGAAGTATTCTTTCTCCCCCATCCCCAGGGATTTATATATATATATATATATATATTATCCCTGGGGATAGGGGAGAAAGAATACTTCCCACGTATTCCCTGCGTGTCGTAGAAGGCGACTAAAAGGGGAGGGAGCGGGGGGCTGGAAATCCTCCCCTCTCGTTTTTTTTTAATTTTCCAAAAGAAGGAACAGAGAATTGGGCCAGGTGAGGGTATTCCCTCAAAGGCCCAGTCCTCTGTTCTTAACGCTACCTCGCTAATGCGGGAAATGGCGAATAGTTTGAAAGAAGAAAGAAAAAGAAAATATATATATATATATATATATATATATATATATATATATATATATATATATATATATATATATATATATATATATATATATATATATATATATATATATATATTTATTTATTTTTATTATACTTTGTCGCTGTCTCCCGCGTTTGCGAGGTAGCGCAAGGAAACAGACGAAAGAAATGGCCCAACCCCCCCCCCCATACACATGTATATACATACGTCCACACACGCAAATATACATACCTACACAGCTTTCCATGGTTTACCCCAGACGCTTCACATGCCCTGCTTCAATCCACTGACAGCACGTCAACCCCGGTATACCACATCGCTCCAATTCACTCTATTCCTTGCCCTCCTTTCACCCTCCTGCATGTTCAGGCCCCGATCACACAAAATCTTTTTCACTCCATCTTTCCACCTCCAATTTGGTCTCCCTCTTCTCCTTGTTCCCTCCACCTCCGACACATATATCCTCTTGGTCAATCTTTCCTCACTCATCCTCTCCATGTGCCCAAACCACTTCAAAACACCCTCTTCTGCTCTCTCAACCACGCTCTTTTTATTTCCACACATCTCTCTTACCCTTACGTTACTTACTCGATCAAACCACCTCACACCACACATTGTCCTCAAACATCTCATTTCCAGCACATCCATCCTCCTGCGCACAACTCTATCCATAGTCCACGCCTCGCAACCATACAACATTGTTGGAACCACTATTCCTTCAAACATTCCCATTTTTTGCTTTCCGAGATAATGTTCTCGACTTCCACACATTCTTCAAGGCTCCCAGAATTTTCACCCCCTCCCCCACCCTATGATCCACTTCCACTTCCATGGTTCCATCCGCTGCCAGATCCACTCCCAGATATCTAAAACACTTCACTTCCTCCAGTTTTTCTCCATTCAAACTCACCTCCCAATTGACTTGACCCTCAACCCTACTGTACCTAATAACCTTGCTCTTATTCACATTTACTCTTAACTTTCTTCTTCCACACACTTTTCCAAACTCAGTCACCAGCTTCTGCAGTTTCTCACATGAATCAGCCACCAGCGCTGTATCATCAGCGAACAACAACTGACTCACTTCCCAAGCTCTCTCATCCCCAACAGACTTCATACTTGCCCCTCTTTCCAAAACACTTTTGCATTTACCTCCCTAACAACCCCATCCATAAACAAATTATACAACCATGGAGACATCACACACCCCTGCCGCAAACCTACATTCACTGAGAACCAATCACTTTCCTCTCTTCCTACACGTACACATGCCTTACATCCTCGATAAAAACTTTTCACTGCTTCTAACAACTTTCCTCCCACACCATATATTCTTAATACCTTCCACAGAGCATCTCTATCAACTCTATCATATGCCTTCTCCAGATCCATAAATGCTACATACAAATCCATTTGCTTTTCTAAGTATTTCTCACATACATTCTTCAAAGCAAACACCTGATCCACACATCCTCTACCACTTCTGAAACCACACTGCTCTTCCCCAATCTGATGCTCTGTACATGCCTTCACCCTCTCAATCAATACCCTCCCATATAATTTTCCAGGAATACTCAACAAACTTATACCTCTGTAATTTGAGCACTCACTCTTATCCCCTTTGCCTTTGTACAATGGCACTATGCACGCATTCCGCCAATCCTCAGGCACCTCACCTTGAGTCATACATACATTAAATAACCTTACCAACCAGTCAACAATACAGTCACCCCCTTTTTTAATAAATTCCACTGCAATACCATCCAAACCTGTTGCCTTGCCGGCTTTCATCTTCCGCAAAGCTTTCACTACCTCTTCTCTGTTTACCAAATCATTTTCCTTAACCCTCTCACTTTGCACACCACCTCGACCAAAACACCCTATATCTGCCACTCTATCATCAAACACATTCGACAAACCTTCAAAATACTCACTCCATCTCCTTCTCACATCACCACTACTTGTTTTCACCTCCCCACTTGCGCCCTTCACCGAAGTTCCCATTTGCTCCCTTGTCTTACGCACTTTATTTACCTCCTTCCAGAACATCTTTTTATTTTCCCTAAAATTTAATGATACTCTCTCACCCCAACTCTCATTTGCCCTTTTTTTCACCTCTTGCACCTTTCTCTTGACCTCCTGTCTCTTTCTTTTATACATCTCCCACTCAATTGCATTTTTTCCCTGCAAAAATCGTCCAAATGCCTCTCTCTTCTCTTTCACTAATACTCTTACTTCTTCATCCCACCACTCACTATATATATATATATTTTTTTTTTTTTATACTTTGTCGCTGTCTCCCGCGTTTGCGAGGTAGCGCAAGGAAACAGACGAAAGAAATGGCCCAACCCCCCCGTATACGTGTATATACATACGTCCACACACGCAAATATACATACCTACACAGCTTTCCATGGTTTACCCCAGACGCTTCACATGCCTTGATTCAATCCACTTACAGCATGTCAACCCTGGTATACCACATCGCTCCAATTCACTCTATTCCTTGCCCTCCTTTCACCCTCCTGCATGTTCAGGCCCCGATCACACAAAATCTTTTTCACTCCATCTTTCCACCTCAAATTTGGTCTCCCTCTTCTCCTTGCTCCCTCCACCTCCGACACATATATCCTCTTGGTCAATCTTTCCTCACTCATCCTCTCCATGTGCCCAAACCACTTCAAAACACCCTCTTCTGCTCTCTCAACCACGCTCTTTTTATTTCCACACATCTCTCTTACCCTTACGTTACTCACCTGATCAAACCACCTCACACCACACATTGTCCTCAAACATTTCATTTCCAGCACATCCATCCTCCTGCGCACAACTCTATCCATATCCCACGCCTCGCAACCATACAACATTGTTGGAACCACTATTCCTTCAAACATACCCATTTTTGCTTTCCGAGATAATGTTCTCGACTTCCACACATTCTTCAAGGCCCCCAGAATTTTCGCCCCCTCCCCCACCCTATGATCCACTTCCGCTTCCATGGTTCCATTCGCTGCCAGATCCACTCCCAGATATCTAAAACACTTCACTTCCTCCAGTTTTTCTCCTTTCAAACTCACCTCCCATTTGACGTGACCCTCAACCCTACTGTACCTAATAACCTTGCTCTTATTCACATTTACTCTTAACTTTCTTCTTCCACACACTTTACGAAACTCAGTCACCAGCTTCTGCAGTTTCTCACATGAATCAGCCACCAGCGCTGTATCATCAGCGAACAACAACTGACTCACTTCCCAAGCTCTCTCATCCCCAACAGACTTCATACTTGCCCCTCTTTCCAAAACTCTTGCATTTACCTCCCTAACAACCCCATCCATAAACAAATTAAACAACCATGGAGACATCACACACCCCTGCCGCAAACCTACATTCACTGAGAACCAATCACTTTCCTCTCTTCCTACACGTACACATGCCTTACATCCTCGATAAAAACTTTTCACTGCTTCTAACAACTTTCCTCCCACACCATATATTCTTAATACCTTCCACAGAGCATCTCTATCAACTCTATCATATGCCTTCTCCAGATCCATAAATGCTACATACAAATCCATTTGCTTTTCTAAGTATTTCTCACATACATTCTTCAAAGCAAACACCTGATCCACACATCCTCTACCACTTCTGAAACCACACTGCTCTTCCCCAATCTGATGCTCTGTACATGCCTTCACCCTCTCAATCAATACCCTCCCATATAATTTACCAGGAATACTCAACAAACTTATACCTCTGTAATTTGAGCACTCACTCTTATCCCCTTTGCCTTTGTACATTGGCACTATGCACGCATTCTGCCAATCCTCAGGCACCTCACCATGAGTCATACATACATTAAATAACCTTACCAACCAGTCAACAATACAGTCACCCCCTTTTTTAATAAATTCCACTGCAATACCATCCAAACCTGCTGCCTTGCCGGCTTTCATCTTCCGCAAAGCTTTCACTACCTCTACCACTTCTGAAACCACACTGCTCTTCCCCAATCTGATGCTCTGTACATGCCTTCACCCTGTCAATCAATACCCTCCCATATAATTTACCAGGAATACTGAACAAACTTATACCTCTGTAATTTGAGCACTCACTCTTATCCCCTTTGCCTTTGTACAATGGCACTATGCACGCATTCTGCCAATCCTCAGGCACCTCACCATGAGTCATACATACATTAAATAACCTTACCAACCAGTCAACGATACAGTCACCCCCTTTTTTAATAAATTCCACTGCAATACCATCCAAACCTGCTGCCTTGCCGGCTTTCATCTTCCGCAAAGCTTTCACTACCTCTTCTCTGTTTACCAAATCATTTTCCCTAACCCTCTCACTTTGCACACCACCTCGACCAAAACACCCTATATCTGCCACTCTATCATCAAACACATTCAACAAACCTTCAAAATACTCACTCCATCTCCTTCTCACATCACCACTACTTGTTATCACCTCCCCATTTGCGCCCTTCACTGAAGTTCCCATTTGCTCCTTTGTCTTACGCACTTTATTTACCTCCTTCCAGAACATCTTTTTATTCTCCCTAAAATTTAATGATACTCTCTCACCCCAACTCTCATTTGCCCTTTTTTTCACCTCTTGCACCTTTCTCTTGACCTCCTGTCTCTTTCTTTTATACATCTCCCACTCAATTGCATTTTTTCCCTGCAAAAATCGTCCAAATGCCTCTTTCTTCTCTTTCACTAATACTCTTACTTCTTCATCCCACCACTCACTACCCTTTCTAATTAACCCACCTCCCACTCTTCTCATGCCACAAGCATCTTTTGCTCAATCCATCACTGATTCCCTAAATACATCCCATTCCTCCCCCACTCCCCTTGCTTCCATTATTCTCACCTTTTTCCATTCTGTACTCAGTCTCTCCTGGTACTTCCTCACACAGGTCTCCTTCTCAAGCTCACTTACTCTCACCACCCTCTTCACCCCAACATTCACTCTTCTTTTCTGAAAACCCATACAAATCTTCACCTTAGCCTCCACAAGATAATGATCAGACATCCCTCCAGTTGCACCTCTCAGCACATTAACATCCAAAAGTCTCTCTTTCGCACGCCTGTCAATTAACACGTAATCCAGTAACGCTCTCTGGCCATCTCTCCTACTTACATACGTATACTTATGTATATCTCGCTTTTTAAACCAGGTATTTCCAATCATCAGTCCTTTTTCAGCACATAAATCTACAAGCTCTTCACCATTTCCATTTACAACACTGAACACCCCATGTATACCAATTATTCCCTCAACTGCCACATTACTCACCTTTGCATTCAAATCACCCATCACTATAACCCGGTCTCGTGCATCAAAACCACTAACACACTCGTTCAGATGCTCCCAAAACACTTGCCTCTCTTGATCTTTCTTCTCATGCCCTGGTGCATATGCACCAATAATCACCCACCCCTCTCCATCAACTTTCAGTTTTACCCATATTAATCGAGAATTTACTTTCTTACACTCTATCACATACTCCCACAACTCCTGTTTCAGGAGTATTGCTACTCCTTCCCTTGCTCTTGTCCTCTCGCTAACCTCTGACTTTACTCCCCAGATATTCCCAAACCACTCTTCCCCTTTACCCTTGAGCTTCGTTTCACTCGGAGCCAAAACATCCAGGTTCCTTTCCTCAAACATACTACCTATCTCTCCTTTTTTCACATCTTGGTTACATCCACACACATTTAGGCACCCCACTCTGAGCCTTCGAGGAGGATGAGCACTCCCCGCGTGACTCCTTCTTCTGTTTCCCATTTTAGAAAGTTAAAAAATACAAGGAGGGGAGGATTTCTGGCCCCCCGCTCCCGTCACCTCTTAGTCGCTTACTACGACACGCGAGGAATACGTGGGAAGTATTCTTTCACCCCTATCCCCAGGGATAATATACATATATTTATACATATACACATACACCCACATACACATACATACGCACACATACACACACACACACATACATATATATACATATGAAAAATGTAAGAAACAATTTAGAAAACTGAAACTTCTAGCTTGAAATGAATGAAAAAATGAATGACATAATGGTTCAACCTCTGGCTATGGAAAAAGGAAATGTATAATTTATTTACACAAATGTCAATAGCAGTTCTCATCAATTTAACCACTGTATCAATAAGCTTCAATGTCTAAGCTACATTTTTCTCCAATTTCACTATTTTCCTTCACATTTTCAATTGTGTCTGAAGGTTCTACTTCAAGAGTGATTGTTTTTCCAGTAAGGGTCTTCACATCTTGGTTACATCCACACACATTTAGGCACCCCACTCTGAGCCTTCGAGGAGGATGCTTTACTTGTGGTGCTGACTTCCTTGATGTAACAGCTCTCCGGTAGAAACATTCATCAGATGAAAAGTAAATACTGGTCAGCAGACGACGTAAACTCAGATCAGCTGTTCTCATGTAAACACCGATCAGCCGAAGCGGTTCCTGTAGGGCCTGGGTCGGCGGTCATCAGAATCGGGGTTGTCGGTGTCGCTGGAGGACTCGTGTTCGTAGCCGCGTAGGTCCTTGCCCGACGCCATTATGCCATCACGCTCTGTTGGCTCCGCCGTTGCCGCTTTTTCCCTCCCACTCCAGTCCATTAGAACGATCCCACGGCAGAGAAATAGATTGACGTGCACTCACTACGAATTCCAAGAGACAATATATATATATATATATATATATATATATATATATATATATATATATATATATTTTTTTTTTTTTTTTTTTTTTTTTATACTTTGTCGCTGTCTCCCGCGTTTGCGAGGTAGCGCAAGGAAACAGACGAAAGAAATGGCCCAACCCCCCCCCCCATACACATGTACATACACACGTCCACACACGCAAATATACATACCTACACAGCTTTCCATGGTTTACCCCAGACGCTTCACATGCCCCGATTCAATCCACTGACAGCACGTCAACCCCGGTATACCACATCGCTCCAATTCACTCTATTCCTTGCCCTCCTTTCACCCTCCTGCATGTTCAGGCCCTGATCACACAAAATCTTTTTCACTCCATCTTTCCACCTCCAATTTGGTCTCCCTCTTCTCCTCGTTCCCTCCACCTCCGACACATATATCCTCTTGGTCAATCTTTCCTCACTCATTCTCTCCATGTGCCCAAACCATTTCAAAACACCCTCTTCTGCTCTCTCAACCACGCTCTTTTTATTTCCACACATCTCTCTTACCCTTACGTTACTTACTCGATCAAACCACCTCACACCACACATTGTCCTCAAATATCAAATTTCCAGCACATCCATCATCCTGCGCACAACTCCATCCATAGCCCACGCCTCGCAACCATACAACATTGTTGGAACCACTATTCCTTCAAACATACCCATTTTTGCTTTCCGAGATAATGTTCTCGACTTCCACACATTCTTCAAGGCTCCCAGAATTTTCACCCCCTCCCCCACCCTATGATCCACTTCCGCTTCCATGGTTCCATCCGCTGCCAGATCCACTCCCAGATATCTAAAACACTTCACTTCCTCCAGTTTTTCTCCATTCAAACTCACCTCCCAATTGACTTGACCCTCAACCCTACTGTACCTAATAACCTTGCTCTTATTCACATTTACTCTTAACTTTCTTCTTTCACACACTTTACCAAACTCATATATATATATATATTTTTTTTTTTTTATACTTTGTCGCTGTCTCCCGCGTTTGCGAGGTAGCGCAAGGAAACAGACGAAAGAAATGGCCCAACCCCCCCCCCCCCATACACATGTACATACACACGTCCACACACGCAAATATACATACCTACACAGCTTTCCATGGTTCACCCCAGACGCTTCACATGCCTTGCTTCAATCCACTGACAGCACGTCAACCCCTGTATACCACATGACTCCAATTCACTCTATTTCTTGCCCTCCTTTCACCCTCCTGCATGTTCAGGCCCCGATCACACAAAATCCCTTTCACTCCATCTTTCCACCTCCAATTTGGTCTCCCTCTTCTCCTCGTTCCCTCCACCTCCGACACACATATCCTCTTGGTCAATCTCTCCCCACTCATTCTCTCCATGTGCCCAAACCACTTCAAAACACCCTCTTCTGCTCTCTCAACCACGCTCCCCCTATTTCCACACATCTCTCTTACCCTTACGTTACTTACTCGATCAAACCACCTCACACCACACATTGTCCTCAAACATCTCACCTCCAGCACATCCAACCTCCTGCGCACATCTCTATCCATAGCCCACGCCTCGCAACCATACAACATTGTTGGAACCACTATTCCCTCAAACATACCCATTTTTGCTTTCCGAGATAATGTTCTCGACTTCCACACATTTTTCAAGGCTCCCAAAATTTTCGCCCCCTCCCCCACCCTATGATCCACTTCCGCTTCCATGGTTCCATCCGCTGACAGATCCACTCCCAGATATCTAAAACACTTCACTTCCTCCAGTTTTTCTCCATTCAAACTCACCTCCCAATTGACTTGACCCTCACCCCTACTGTACCTAATAACCTTGCTCTTATTCACATTTACTCTCAACTTTCTTCTTCCACACACTTTACCAAACTCAGTCACCAGCTTCTGCAGTTTCTCACATGAATCAGCCACCAGCGCTGTATCATCAGCGAACAACAACTGACTCACTTCCCAAGCTCTCTCATCCCCAACAGACTTCATACTTGCCCCTCTTTCCAGGACTCTTGCATTTACCTCCCTTACAACCCCATCCATAAACAAATTAAACAACCATGGAGACATCACACACCCCTGCCGCAAACCTACATTCACTGAGAACCAATCACTTTCCTCTCTTCCTACACGTACACATGCCTTACATCCTCGATAAAAACTTTTCACTGCTTCTAACAACTTTCCTCCCACACCATATATTCTTAATACCTTCCACAGAGCATCTCTATCAACTCTATCATATGCCTTCTCCAGATCCATAAATGCTACATACAAATCCATTTGCTTTTCTAAGTATTTCTCACATACATTCTTCAAAGCAAACACCTGATCCACACATCCTCTACCACTTCTGAAACCGCACTGCTCTTCCCCAATCTGATGCTCTGTACATGCCTTCACCCTCTCAATCAATACCCTCCCATATAATTTACCAGGAATACTCAACAAACTTATACCTCTGTAATTTGAGCACTCACTCTTATCCCCTTTGCCTTTGTACAATGGCACTATGCACGCATTCCGCCAATCCTCAGGCACCTCACCATGAGTCATACATACATTAAATAACCTTACCAACCAGTCAACAATACAGTCACCCCCTTTTTTAATAAATTCCACTGCAATACCATCCAAACCTGCTGCCTTGCCGGCTTTCATCTTCCGCAAAGCTTTTACTACCTCTTCTCTGTTTACCAAATCATTTTCCCTAACCCTCTCACTTTGCACACCACCTCGACCAAAACACCCTATATCTGCCACTCTGTCATCAGACACATTCAACAAACCTTCAAAATACTCATTCCATCTTCTCACATCACCGCTACTTGTTATCACCTCCCCATTTACGCCCTTCACTGAAGTTCCCATTTGCTCCCTTGTCTTACGCACCCTATTTACCTCCTTCCAGAACATCTTTTTATTCTCCCTAAAATTTACTGATAGTCTCTCACCCCAACTCTCATTTGCCCTTTTTTTCACCTCTTGCACCTTTCTCTTGACCTCCTGTCTCTTTCTTTTATACTTCTCCCTCTCAATTGCATTTTTTCCCTGCAAAAATCGTCCAAATGCCTCTCTCTTCTCTTTCACTAATACTCTTACTTCTTCATCCCACCACTCACTACCCTTTCTAAACAGCCCACCTCCCACTCTTCTCATGCCACAAGCATCTTTTGCGCAATCCATCACTGATTCCCTAAATACATCCCATTCCTCCCCCACTCCCCTTACTTCCATTGTTCTCACCTTTTTCCATTCTGTACACAGTCTCTCCTGGTACTTCCCCACACAGGTCTCCTTCCCAAGCTCACTTACTCTCACCACCTTCTTCACCCCAATATATATATATATATATATATATATATATCCCTGGGGATAGGGGAGAAAGAATACTTCCCACGTATTCCCTGCGTGTCGTAGAAGGCGACTAAAAGGGGAGGGAGCGGGTGGCTGGAAATCCTCCCCTTTCTTGTTTTTTTTTTTAATTTTCCAAAAGAAGGAACAGAGAAGGGGGTCAGGTGAGGATATTCCCTCTAAGGCCCAGTTCTATGTTCTTAACGCTACCTCGCTAACGCGGGAAATGGCAAATAGTATGAAAAAAAAAAAAAAAAAAATATATATATATATATATATATATATATATATATATATATATATATATATATGTCTTTTTTTTTTTTTTTTTTGCTTTGTCGCTGTCTCCCGCGTTTGCGAGGTAGCGCAAGGAAACAGACGAAAGAAATGGCCCAACCCACCCCCATACACATGTATATACATACGTCCACACACGCAAATATACATACCTACACAGCTTTCCATGGTTTACCCCAGACGCTTCACATGCCTTCACACATATATATATATATATATATATATATATATATATATATGCGTGCATAGTGCCATTGTACAAAGGCAAAGGGGATAAGAGTGAGTGCTCAAATTACAGAGGTATAAGTTTGTTGAGTATTCCTGGTAAATTATATGGGAGGGTATTGATCGAGAGGGTGAAGGCATGTACAGAGCATCAGATTGGGGAAGAGCAGTGCGGTTTCAGAAGTGGTAGAGGATGTGTGGATCAGGTGTTTGCTTTGAAGAATGTATGTGAGAAATACTTAGAAAAGCAAATGGATTTGTATGTAGCATTTATGGATCTGGAGAAGGCATATGATAGAGTTGATAGAGATGCTCTGTGAAAGGTATTAAGAATATATGGTGTGGGAGGCAAGTTGTTAGAAGCAGTGAAAAGTTTTTATCGAGGATGTAAGGCATGTGTACGTGTAGGAAGAGAGGAAAGTGATTGGTTCTCAGTGAATGTAGGTTTGCGGCAGGGGTGTGTGATGTCTCCATGGTTGTTTAATTTGTTTATGGATGGGGTTGTAAGGGAGGTAAATGCAAGAGTCCTGGAAAGAGGGGCAAGTATGAAGTCTGTTGGGGATGAGAGAGCTTGGGAAGTGAGTCAGTTGTTGTTCGCTGATGATACAGCGCTGGTGGCTGATTCATGTGAGAAACTGCAGAAGCTGGTGACTGAGTTTGGTAAAGTGTGTGGAAGAAGAAAGTTGAGAGTAAATGTGAATAAGAGCAAGGTTATTAGGTACAGTAGGGGTGAGGGTCAAGTCAATTGGGAGGTGAGTTTGAATGGAGAAAAACTGGAGGAAGTGAAGTGTTTTAGATATCTGGGAGTGGATCTGTCAGCGGATGGAACCATGGAAGCGGAAGTGGATCATAGGGTGGGGGAGGGGGCGAAAATTTTGGGAGCCTTGAAAAATGTGTGGAAGTCGAGAACATTATCTCGGAAAGCGAAAATGGGTATGTTTGAGGGAATAGTGGTTCCAACAATGTTGTATGGTTGCGAGGCGTGGGCTATGGATAGAGATGTGCGCAGGAGGATGGATGTGCTGGAAATGAGATGTTTGAGGACAATGTGTGGTGTGAGGTGGTTTGATCGAGTAAGTAACGTAAGGGTAAGAGAGATGTGTGGAAATAAAAAGAGCGTGGTTGAGACAGCAGAAGAGGGTGTTTTGAAATGGTTTGGGCACATGGAGAGAATGAGTGAGGAGAGATTGACCAAGAGGATATATGTGTCGGAGGTGGAGGGAACGAGGAGAAGAGGGAGACCAAATTGGAGGTGGAAAGATGGAGTGAAAAAGATTTTGTGTGATCGGGGCCTGAACATGCAGGAGGGTGAAAGGAGGGCAAGGAATAGAGTGAATTGGAGTCATGTGGTATACAGGGGTTGACGTGCTGTCAGTGGATTGAATCAAGGCATGTGAAGCGTCTGGGGTAAACCATGGAAAGCTGTGTAGGTATGTATATTTGCGTGTGTGGACGTGTGTATGTACATGTGTATGGGGGGGGGGGTTGGGCCATTTCTTTCGTCTGTTTCCTTGCGCTACCTCGCAAACGCGGGAGACAGCGACAAAAAAAAAAAAAAAAAAAAAAATATATATATATATGTGATTGATTCTCAGTGAATGTAGGTTTGCGGCAGGGGTGTTTGATGTCTCGATGGTTGTTTGATTTGTTTATGGATGGGGTTGTTAGGGAGGTAAATGCAAGAGTTTTGGAAAGAGGGGCAAGTATGAAGTCTGTTGGGGATGAGAGAGCTTGGGAAGTGAGTCAGTTGTTGTTCGCTGATGACACAGCGCTGGTGGCTGATTCATGTGTGAAACTGCAGAAGCTGGTGACTGAGTTTGGTAAAGTGTGTGGAAGAAGAAAGTTAAGAGTAAATGTGAATAAGAGCAAGGTTATTAGGTACAGTAGGGTTGAGGGTCAAGTCAATTGGGAGGTGAGTTTGAATGGAGAAAAACTGGAGGAAGTAAAGTGTTTTAGATATCTGGGAGTGGATCTGGCAGCGGATGGAACCATGGAAGCGGAAGTGGATCATAGGGTGGGGGAGGGGGCGAAAATTCTGGGGGCCTTGAAGAATGTGTGGAAGTTGAGAACATTATCTCGGAAAGCAAAAATGGGTATGTTTGAAGGAATAGTGGTTCCAACAATGTTGTATGGTTGCGAGGCGTGGGCTATGGATAGAGTTGTGCGCAGGAGGATGGATGTGCTGGAAATTTGATGTTTAAGGAGAATGTGTGGTGTGAGGTGGTTTGATCGAGTGAGTAACGTAAGGGTAAGAGAGATGTGTGGAAATAAAAAGAGCGTGGTTGAGAGAGCAGAAGAGGGTGTTTTGAAGTGGTTTGGGCACATGGAGAGGATGAGTGAGGAAAGATTGACCAAGAGGATATATGTGTCGGAGGTGGAGGGAACAAGGAGAAGAGGGAGACCAAATTGGAGGTGGAAAGATGGAGTGAAAAAGATTTTGTGTGATCGGGGCCTGAACATGCAGGAGGGTGAAAGGAGGGCAAGGAATAGAGTGAATTGGAGCGATGTGGTATACCGGGGTTGACGTGCTGTCAGTGGATTGAATCAAGGCATGTGAAGCGTCTGGGGTAAACCATGGAAAGCTGTGTAGGTATGTATATTTGCGTGTGTGGACGTATGTATATACATGTGTATGGGGGGGGTTGGGCCATTTCTTTCGTCTGTTTCCTTGCGCTACCTCGCAAACGCGGGAGACAGCGACAAAGTATAAAAAAAAAAAAATATATATATATATATATATATATATATATATATATATATATATATATATATATATATATATATATATATATATATATATATATATTTTTTGCTTTATCACTGTCTCCTGCGTTTGCGAGGTAGCGCAACGAAACAGACAAAAGAAATGGCCCAACCCACCCCCATACACATGCCTTGATTCAATCCACTGACAGCACGTCAACCCCGGTATACCACATCGCTCCAATTCACTCTATTCTTTGCCCTCCTTTCACCCTCCTGCATGTTCAGGCCCCGATCACACAAAATCTTTTTCACTCCATCTTTCCACCTCCAATTTGGTCTCCCTCTTCTCCTCGTTCCCTCCACCTCCGACACATATATCCTCTTTTGTCAATCTTTCCTCACTCATTCTCTCCATGTGACCAAACCATTTCAAAACACCCTCTTCTGCTCTCTCAACCACGCTCTTTTTATTTCCACACATCTCTCTTACCCTTACGTTACTTACTCGATCAAACCACCTCACACCACACATTGTCCTCAAACATCTCATTTCCAGCACATCCATCCTCCTGCGCACAACTCTATCCATAGTCCACGCCTCGCAACCATACAACATTGTTGGAACCACTATTCCTTCAAACATACCCATTTTTGCTTTCCGAGATAATGTTCTCGACTTCCACACATTCTTCAAGGCTCCCAGATTTTTCGCCCCCTCCCCCACCCTATGATCCACTTCCGCTTCCATGGTTCCATCCGCTGCCAGATCCACTCCCAGATATCTAAAACACTTTACTTCCTCCAGTTTTTCTCCATTCAAACTCACCTCCCAATTGAATTGACCCTCAACCCTACTGTACCTAATAACCTTGCTCTTATTCAAATTTACTCTTAACTTTCTTCTTTCACACACTTTACCAAACTCAGTCACCAGCTTCTGCAGTTTCTCACATGAATCAGCCACCAGCGCTGTATCATCATCGAACAACAACTGACTCACTTCCCAAGCTCTCTCATCCCCAACAGACTTCATACTTGCCCCTCTTTCCAAAAACTCTTGCATTCACCTCCCTAACAACCCCATCCATAAACAAATTAAACAACCATGGAGACTTCACACACCTCTGCTGCAAACCTACATTCACTGAGAACTAATCACTTTCCTCTCTTCCTACACATACACATGCCTTACATCCTCGATAAAAACTTTTCACTGCTTCTAACAACTTGCCTCCCACACCATATATTCTTAAAACCTTCCACAGAGCATCTCTATCAACTCTATCATATGCCTTCTCCAGATCCATAAATGCTACATACAAATCCATTTGCTTTTCTAAGTATTTCTCACATACATTCTTCAAAGCAAACACCTGATCCACACATCCTCTACCACTTCTGAAACCACACTGCTCTTCCCCAATCTGATGCTCTGTACATGCCTTCACCCTCTCAATCAATACCCTCCCATATAATTTGCCAGGAATACTCAACAAACTTATACCTCTGTAATTTGAGCACTCACTCTTATCCCCTTTGCCTTTGTACAATGGCACTATGCACGCATTCCGCCAATCCTCAGGCACCTCACCATGAGTCATACATACATTAAATAACCTTACCAACCAGTCAACAATACAGTCACCCCCTTTTTTAATAAATTCCACTGCAATACCATCGAAACCTGCTGCCTTGCTGGCTTTCATCTTCCGCAAAGTTTTTACTACCTCTTCTCTGTTTACCAACTCATTTTCCCTAACCCTCGCACTTTGCACACCACCTCGACCAAAACACCCTTTATCTGCCACTCTATCATCAAACACATTCAACAAACCTTCAAAATACTCACTCCATCTCCTTCTCACATCACCACTACTTGTTATCACCTCCCCATTTGCGCCCTTCACTGAAGTTCCCATTTGCTCCCTTGTCTTACGCACTTTATTTACCTCCTTCCAGAACATCTTTTTATTTTCCCTAAAATTTAATGATACTCTCTCACCCCAACTCTCATTTGCCCTTTTTTTCACCTCTTGCACCTTTCTCTTGACCTCCTTTTATACGTCTCCCACTCAATTTCATTTTTTCCCTGCAAAAATCGTCCAAATGCCTCTCTCTTCTCTTTCACTAATACTCTTACTTCTTCATCCCACCACTCACTACCCTTTCTAATCAACCCACCTCCCACTCTTCTCATGCCACAAGCATCTTTTGCGCAATCCATCACTGATTCCCTAAATACATCCCATTCCTCCCCCACTCCCCTTACTTCCATTGTTCTCACCTTTTTCCATTCTGTACTCAGTCTCTCCTGGTACTTCCTCACACAGGTCTCCTTCCCAAGCTCACTTACTCTCACCACCCTCTTCACCCCAACATTCACTCTTCTTTTCTGAAAACCCATACAAATCTTCACCTTAGCCTCCACAAGATAATGATCAGACATCCCTCCAGTTGCACCTCTCAGCACATTAACATCCACAAGTCTCTCTTTCGTGCGCCTGTCAATTAACACGTAATCCAATAACGCTCTCTGGCCATCTCTCCTACTTACATAAGTATACTTATGTATATCTCGCTTTTTTAACCAGGTATTCCCAATCATCAGTCCTTTTTCAGCACATAAATCTACAAGCTCTTCACCATTTCCATTTACAACACTGAACACCCCATGTATACCAATTATTCCCTCAACTGCCACATTACTCACCTTTGCATTCAAATCACCCAACACTATAACCCGGTCTCGTGCATCAAAACCACTAACACACTCATTCAGCTGCTCCCAAAACACTTGCCTCTCATGATCTTTCTTCTCATGCCCAGGTGCATATGCACCAATAATCACCCATCTCTCTCCATCAACTTTCAGTTTTACCCATATTAATCGAGAATTTACTTTCTTACATTTTATCACATACTTCCACAACTCCTGTTTCAGGAGTACTGCTACTCCTTCCCTTTCTCTTGTCCTCTCACTAACCCCTGACTTTACTCCCAAGACATTCCCAAACCACTCTTCCCCTTTACCCTTAAGCTTCGTTTCACTCAGAGCCAAACATCCAGGTTCCTTTCCTCAAACATACTACCTATCTCTCCTTTTTTTACATCTTGGTTACATCCACACACGTTTAGGCACCCCAATCTGAGCCTTCGAGGAGGATGAGCACTCCCCGCGTGACTCCTTCTGTTTCCCATTTTAGAAAGTTAAAAAAATACAAGGAGGGGAGGATTTCTGGCCCCCCGCTCCCGTCTCCTCTAGTCGCTTTCTACGACACGCGAGGAATGCGTGGGAAGTATTCTTTCACCCCTATCCCCAGGGATAATATACATATATATATACACATAAGTATATATATACATAAGTATACTTATGTAAGTAGGAGAGATGGCCAGAGAGCGTTATTGGATTACGTGTTAATTGACAGGCGTGCGAAAGAGAGACTTTTGGATGTTAATGTGCTGAGAGGTGCAACTGGAGGGATGTCTGATCATTATCTTGTGGAGGCTAAGGTGAAGATTTGTATGGGTTTTCAGAAAAGAAGAGTGAATGTTGGGGTGAAGAGGGTGGTGAGAGTAAGTGAGCTTGGGAAGGAGACTTGTGTGAGGAAGTACCAGGAGAGACTGAGTACAGAATGGAAAAAGGTGAGAACAATGGAAGTAAGGGGAGTGGGGGAGGAGTGGGATGTATTTAGGGAATCAGTGATGGATTGCGCAAAAGATGCTTGTGGCATGAGAAGAGTGGGAGGTGGGTTGATTAGAAAGGGTAGTGAGTGGTGGGATGAAGAAGTAAGAGTATTAGTGAAAGAGAAGAGAGAGGCATTTGGACGATTTTTGCAGGGAAAAAATGCAATTGAGTGGAGATGTATAAAAGAAAGAGACAGGAGGTCAAGAGAAAGGTGCAAGAGGTGAAAAAAAGGGCAAATGAGAGTTGGGGTGAGAGAGTATCATTAAATTTTAGGGAGAATAAAAAGGTGTTCTGGAAGGAGGTAAATAAAGTGCGTAAGACAAGGGAGCAAATGGGAACTTCAGTGAAGGGCGCAAATGGGGAGGTGATAACAAGTAGTGGTGATGTGAGAAGGAGATGGAGTGAGTATTTTGAAGGTTTGTTGAATGTGTTTGATGATAGAGTGGCAGATATAGGGTGTTTTGGTCGAGGTGGTGTGCAAAGTGAGAGGGTTAGGGAAAATGATTTGGTAAACAGAGAAGAGGTAGTGAAAGCTTTGCGGAAGATGAAAGCCGGCAAGGCAGCAGGTTTGGATGGTATTGCAGTGGAATTTATTAAAAAAGGGGGTGACTGTATTGTTGACTGGTTGGTAAGGTTATTTAATGTATGTATGACTCATGGTGAGGTGCCTGAGGATTGGCGGAATGCGTGCATAGTGCCATTGTACAAAGGCAAAGGGGATAAGAGTGAATGCTCAAATTACAGAGGTATAAGTTTGTTGAGTATTCCTGGTAAATTATATGGGAGGGTATTGATTGAGAGGGTGAAGGCATGTACAGAGCATCAGATTGGGGAAGAGCAGTGTGGTTTCAGAAGTGGTAGAGGATGTGTGGATCAGGTGTTTGCTTTGAAGAATGTATGTGAGAAATACTTAGAAAAGCAAATGGATTTGTATGTAGCATTTATGGATCTGGAGAAGGCATATGATAGAGTTGATAGAGATGCTCTGTGGAAGGTATTAAGAATATATGGTGTGGGAGGAAAGTTGTTAGAAGCAGTGAAACGTTTTTATCGAGGATGTAAGGCATGTGTACGTGTAGGAAGAGAGGAAAGTGATTGGTTCTCGGTGAATGTAGGTTTGCGGCAGGGGTGTGTGATGTCTCCATGGTTGTTTAATTTGTTTATGGATGGGGTTGTTAGGGAGGTAAATGCAAGAGTTTTGGAAAGAGGGGCAAGTATGAAGTCTGTTGGGGATGAGAGAGCTTGGGAAGTGAGTCAGTTGTTGTTCGCTGATGATACAGCGCTGGTGGCTGATTCATGTGAGAAACTGCAGAAGCTGGTGACTGAGTTTGGTAAAGTGTGTGGAAGAAGAAAGTTAAGAGTAAATGTGAATAAGAGCAAGGTTATTAGGTACAGTAGGGTTGAGGGTCAAGTCAATTGGGAGGTGAGTTTGAATGGAGAAAAACTGGAGGAAGTAAAGTGTTTTAGATATCTGGGAGTGGATCTGGCAGTGGATGGAACCATGGAAGCGGAAGTGGATGATAGGGTGGGGGAGGGGGCGAAAATTCTGGGGGCCTTGAAGAATGTGTGGAAGTTGAGAACATTATCTCGGAAAGCAAAAATGGGTATGTTTGAAGGAATAGTGGTTCCAACAATGTTGTATGGTTGTGAGGCGTGGGCTATGGATAGAGTTGCCAGGAGGATGGATGTGCTGGAAATGAGATGTTTGAGGACAATGTGTGGTGTGAGGTGGTTTGATCGAGTGAGTAACGTAAGGGTAAGAGAGATGTGTGGAAATAAAAAGAGCGTGGTTGAGAGAGCAGAAGAGGGTGTTTTGAAGTGGTTTGGGCACATGGAGAGAATGAGTGAGGAAAGATTGACCAAGAGGATATATGTGTCGGAGGTGGAGGGAACGAGGAGAAGAGGGAGACCAAATTGGAGGTGGAAAGATGGAGTGAAAAAGATTTTGTGTGATCGGGGCCTGAACATGCAGGAGGGTGAAAAGAGGGCAAGGAATAGAGTGAATTGGAGCGATATGGTATACCGGGGTTGACGTGCTGTCAGTGGATTGAATCAAGGCATGTGAAGCGTCTGGGGTAAACCATGGAAAGCTGTGTAGGTATGTATATTTGCATGTGTGGACGTATGTATATACATGTGTATGGGGGGGGTTGGGCCATTTCTTTCGTCTGTTTCCTTGCGCTACCTCGCAAACGCGGGAGACAGCGACAAAGTATAAAAAAAAAAAGAAAAAAAAAATACACATACACACACATACACACACACACGCACACATACACACACACACACATACATATATATACATGTGAAAAATGTAAGAAACAATTTAGAAAACTGAAACTTCTAGCTTGAAATGAAATGAAAAAATGAATGTCACATAATGGTTCAACCTCTGGCTATGGAAAAAGGAAATGTTTAATTTATTTACACAAACGTCAATAGTAGTTCTCATCAATTTAACCACTGTATCAATAAGTTTCAATGTCTAAGCTACATTTTTCCAATTTCACTATTTTCTTGTCAAAGCACCATGTATGAAAACTATCACTCCAGTAACACAACTAATAACATTTACTTCCCCTTTAAAAAAAAGTTCTGGGGAAGTCTGTCTCGATACACTGTGGGACACTCTACCACCTGGCGAGGTTTGTGTTGCAATGGTTCTTGATTCACAAACGTAGTAGCATCACTGGTGGGCCAAGGTAGTTCCGTTGGCAACTTCCAATTCTTCTCTGGTTGAGCTGGAGAGGTGCAGTGGCTTAAACAATGCCAATTAAACAATTATTATTATTATTATTATTATTATTATTATTATACTTTGTTGCTGTCCCCCACGTAAGCAAGGTAGCACAAGGAAACAGACAGAAGAATGGCCCAACCCCCCCACATACACATGTATATACATGAATGCCCACTCACGCTCATATACATACTTATACATTTCAACGTATGCATACATACACATACACAGACATATGCATATATACACATTTACGCATTCATACATGCTGCCTTCATCCATTCTCTTCGCCACCCATGAAATGGCACCCCTCTCCCCCCGCACGTGTGTGAGGTAGTGCTAGGAAGACAACAAAGGCCACATTTGTTCACACTCAGTCTCTAGCTGTCATGTGTAATGCACCAAAACCACAGCACCCTTTCCACATCCAGGCCCCACTAAACTTTCCATGGTTTACCCCAGATGCTTCACATGCCCTGGTTCAATCCATTGACAGCACGTCAACCCTGGTATACCACATCGTTCCAATTCACTCTATTCCTGGCACACCTTTCACCCTTCTGTGTGTTCAGGCCCCGGTATACCACATTGTCCCAATTCACTCTATTCCTTGCACGCCTTTCACCCTCCTGTATGTTCAAGCCCCGATCACTCAAAATCTTTTTCACTCCATCCTTCCACCTCCAGTTTGGTCTCCCACTTCTCATTCCCTCCATCTTTGACACATATATCCTTTTTGTCAATCTTCCCTCCCTCATTCTCTCCATGTGACCAAACCATTTCAATACAACCTCTTCTAATCTCTCAACCACACCCTTTTTATTACCACACATCTCTCTTAGCCTTTAATTACTTACTTGATCAAACCCCCTATCACCACATATTGTCCTCAAACATCTCGTTTCCAACATATCCACCCTCCTCTGCACAACCCTATTTACAGCCTATGCCTCACAACCACATAACATTGTTGGAACCACAGTTCCTTCAAACAGCCTAATTTTGCTTTCCAAGATAATGTTCTCGCCTTACACACATTCTTCAATGCTCCCAGAACCTTCGCCCCTACCCCATCTTGTGACTCACTTCTGTTTCCATGGTTCCATCCGCTGCCAAATCCACTCCCAGATATCTAAAACAATCAATTCCTCCAGTTCTTCTACATTTAAACTTACCTCCCAGTTGACTTGTCCCTCAACCCTACTGAACCTAATAACCTTGCTCTTATTCACATTTACTCTCAGCTCTCTTCTTTCACACACTTTACCAAACTCAGTCGCCATCCTCTGCAGTTTCTCACCCAAATCAGTCGCCAGCACTTTATCATCAGCGAACAACTGACTCGCTTCCCAAGCCCTCTCATCCCCAACATACTGCTTACTTGCCCCTCTCTCCAAGACTCTCGCATTCACCCCCCAAACAACCTCATCCATAAACAAATTTAACAGCCATGGAGACATCACGCACCCCTGCCACAAACTGACATTTACTGGGAAACAATCACTTTCCTCTCTTCCTACTCATACACGTGCCTTACACCTCGATAAAAACTTTTCACTGCTGCTAGCAACTTACCTCCCACACCATATACTCTTAATACTTTCCACAGAGCATCCCTATCAACTCTATCCTATCAAAGGCCTCTCCAGATCCATAAATGCCACATACAAATCCATATGTTTTTCTAAGTATTTCTCACATACATTCTTCAAAACAAACACCTGATCCGCACATCCTCTACCACTTCTGAAACCACACTGCTCTTCCCCAGTCTGATGCTCTGTACATGCCTTCACCCTCTCAATCAATACCCTCCCATATAATTTCCCGGGAATACTTAACAAACTTATACCTCTGTAATTTGAGCACTCACTTTTATCCCCTTTGCCTTTGTACAATGGCACTATGCATGCATTCTGCCAATCCTAGGCTCTTCATCATGAAGCATACATTCATTGAATATCCTCACCAACCAGTCAACAACACAGTCACCCCCTTTTTTAATAAATTCCTCAGCAATACCATCCAAACCCGCCACTTTGCCAGCTTTCATCTTCCGCAAAGCTTTCACTACCTCTTCTCTGTTTACCAAATCATTCTCCCTGACCCTCTCACTTCGCACACTACCCCGACAAGAACACCCTATATCTGCCACTCTATCATCAAACACATTCAACAGAACTTCAAAATGCTCCATCCCCTCACTTCACCACTACTTGTTATTACATCCCCATTAGCCCCCTTCACTGATGTTCCCATTTGTTCTCTTGTCTTATGCATTTTATTTACCTCCTTCCAAAACATCATAGGGTGGGGGAGGGGGCGAAAATTTTGGGAGCCTTGAAAAATGTGTGGAAGTCGAGAACATTATCCCGGAAAGCAAAAATGGGTATGTTTGAAGGAATAGTAGTTCCAACAATGTTGTATGGTTGCGAGGCGTGGGCTATGGATAGAGTTGTGCGCAGGAGGATGGATGTGCTGGAAATGAGATGTTTGAGGACAATGTGTGGTGTGAGGTGGTTTGATCGAGTAAGCAACGTAAGGGTAAGAGAGATGTGTGGAAATAAAAAGAGCGTGGTTGAGAGAGCAGAAGAGGGTGTTTTGAAATGGTTTGGGCACATGGAGAGAATGAGTGAGGAAAGATTGACCAAGAGGATATATGTGTCGGAGGTGGAGGGAACGAGGAGAAGAGGGAGACCAAATTGGAGGTGGAAAGATGGAGTGAAAAGGATTTTGTGTGATCGGGGCCTGAACATGCAGGAGGGTGAAAGGAGGGCAAGGAATAGAGTGAATTGGAGCGATGTGGTATACAGGGGTTGACGTGCTGTCAGTGGATTGAATCAAGGCATGTGAAGAGTCTGGGGTAAACCATGGAAGGCTGTGTAGGTATGTATATTTGCGTGTGTGGACGTGTGTATGTACATGTGTATGGGGGGGGTTGGGCCATTTCTTTCGTCTGTTTCCTTGCGCTACCTCGCAAACGCGGGAGACAGCGACAAAGTATAAAAAAAAAAAAAAAAAAAAAAAAAAATTAGTGATACTCTTTCACCCCAACTCTCATTTGCCCTCTTTTTTACCTCTTGCACCTTTCTCTTGACCTCCTGCCACTTTCTTTTATACATCTCCCAGTCATTTGCACTATTTCCCTGCAAAAATCATCCAAATGCCTCTCTCCTCTCTTTCACTAATAATCTTACTTCTTCATCCCACCACTCACTCCCCTTTCTAACCTGCCCACCTCCCATCTTTCTCTTGCCACATGCATCTTTTGCACAAGCCATCACTGCTTCCCTAAATACATCCCATTCCTCTCCCACTTCCCTTATGTCATTTGCTCTCACCTTTTTCCATTCTGCACTCAATCTTTCATGGTATTTCCTCACGCAAGTCTCCTTTCCAAACTCACTTACTCTCGCCACTCTCTTCACCCCCAACATTCTCTCTTCTTTTCTGAAAACTTCTGCATATCTTCACCTTCGCCTCCACAAGATAATGATCAGACATCCCTCCAGTTAACCCCCTCAGCACATTAACATCTAAAAGTCTCTCTTTCACATGCCTATCAATGAACACTTAATCCAGTAACGCTCTCTGGCCATCTCTTCTACTTACATACGTATACTTATGTATATCTCTCTTTTTATGCTCGAGTATCTATCCTCATTTTCTTTGCTGTGTTGCCTGACACTCCCGTCTTTGATTTTTTAATTCTTTTCTCCTCCTTTACTTTCTTCCCTCCATTGACTCTGATACTAGAACTCTTTCTTCAGCTCTTGAACTTTCCATTAAATTTATCTTTTCATAGTGTATTTGTTGGCATTAATATCAGCATTTTATTTGTGTTTGGCAGGTATCCTTTTGATACTGAAAGTGTTCTGTCTGCTTGTCGGATGCTGGAAGGAGTACATGATTTTGCTACATTTGGTGCTTCTATCTCCAAGAGCAGTTACCCTCGGGAAACTACACGTATCATACATAAGGTAAAGATGTTTGGATGTTACTAAAAATGCAACAGTTCAGTTAGCCTTAGTTACCTATTAAAGCAACATTGTGGATGAAGTAAATAGGTCATTGAAAGAAGGATTTTTTTACTCATGGCCTGCTTTCTTCCAGTAATGGTACTTCCATCTTTGTTATTTATAATACAGTACCTTTTGATGGTTTCAGACACATTATTAAAGGCTGTGTTATTCCCTGAGCCACAGCATTTTGATTTTTGGGTTTTTAATTCATTGCACATGACTGCTAGGGGATGAATGTGAGCAAATGGGAGAGAACTTTGTTCTCTCAGTGTTATATTTGAAAGCAATTTACATCCCACATCACCAGTGCTCCTGCTTGTGTCATTCGTAACTCACGCTCCTGTCTTCATGACTTTTACATCTGGAGAATATAACTAACGCTGAGGAAAAAGAGTAAACATGACGTTATTTTGCTAATGCGGGAAACAACAAACAAGTATGAAAATTTTTGTTTTTCTGTCTATCAGTATCTCTGATGCCCATTCCCTGTAGGACTCCCACCAAGGGGATAACCATGGCAAAAGACCCTCCCTTATCCCTGTCCCTACATGCCTCCCTTGCATACACTGTTCCAAACATTCTTCCCCCATTTCTCTACAGTACTCTTCCATTCTATTTTCCCATGTCACAGGTGGTCTTCTCACACCAACCCTTGTAATTTTATTATCATGCACTCTCCTTGTAAATTCACATCTTGCATTCTTTCCACATGTTCAGACCACCTTAAAGTATTATGTTTCACCCACTCTCCCACTCCACAATTCATTCCTTTGTATTCCCTGTCATACCAAATCTTTCATACACTCCCACATTACTTATAATAAATGAATTTGATTTTGTGTAATTATATCATTTTGGTTCTTTTAAGTGTACTGATTACATTACTTATGAGGTAGATTTTTTGACATATATTCTTGTCTTCATAGTGCAAGCACATGATAATTTCTTCTCTTTTGTGGCATTTACATGAGACTGTAAGATTTACGTACAGTGTGCCTGTAACAGATCTCCAAACAAAATAGAATTAAATTGGAAGTTGAACTTTATATATTCAAAATTATATTGAATAAGGGCACGAGTGCTCAAATTACAGAGGTGTAAGTTTATTGAGTATTCCTGGTAAATTATATGGGAGGGTATTGATTGAGACGGTGAAGGCATGTACAGAGCATCAGATTGGGGAAGAGCAGTGTGGTTTCAGAAGTGGTAGAGGATGTGTGGATCAGGTGTTTGCTTTGAAGAATGTATGTGAGAAATACTTAGAAAAGCAAATGGATTTGTATGTAGCATTTATGGATCTGGAGAAGGCATATGATAGAGTTGATAGAGATGCTCTGTGGAAGGTACTAAGAATATATGGTGTGGCAGGCAAGTTTATAGAAGCAGTGAAAAGTTTTTATCGAGGATGTAAGGCATGTGTACGTGTAGGAAGAGAGGAAAGTGATTGGTTCTCAGTGAATGTAGGTTTGCGGCAGGGGTGTGTGATGTCTCCATGGTTGTTTAATTTGTTTATAGATGGGGTTGTTAGGGAGGTGAATGCAAGAGTTTTGGAAAGAGGGGCAAGTATGAAGTCTGTTGGGGATGAGAGAGCTTGGGAAGTGAGTCAGTTGTTGTTTGCTGATGATACAGCGCTGGTGGCTGATTCATGTGAGAAACTGCAGAAGCTGGTGACCGATTTTGGTAAAGTGTGTGAAAGAAGAAGGTTAAGAGTAAATGTGAATAAGAGCAAGGTTATTAGGTACAGTTGGGTTGAGGGTCAAGTCAATTGGGAGGTAAGTTTGAATGGAGAAAAACTGGGGGAAGTAAAGTGTTTTAGATATCTGGGAGTGGATCTGGCAGCGGATGGAACCATGGAAGCGGAAGTGAATCATAGGGTGGGGCAGGGGGGGAAAATCCTAGGAGCGTTGAAGAATGTGTGGAAGTCGAGAACATTATCTCGGAAAGCAAAAATAGGTATGTTTGAAGGAATAGTGGTTCCAACAATGTTGTATGGTTGTGAGGCGTAGGCTATGGATAGAGTAGTGCGGAGGAGGGTGGATGTGCTGGAAATGAGATGTTTGAGGACAATATGTGGTGTGAGGTGGTTTGATCGAGTAAGTAACGTAAGGGTAAGAGAGATGTGTGGAAATAAAAAGAGCGTGGTTGAGAGAGCAGAAGAGGGTGTTTTGAAATGGTTTGGGCACATGGAGAGAATGAGTGAGAAAAGATTGACCAAGAAGACATATGTGTCGGAGGTGGAGGGAACGAGGAGAAGTGGGAGACCAAATTGGAAGTGGAAAGATGGAGTGAAAAAGATTTTGAGTGATCGGGGCCTGAACATGCAGGAGGGTGAAAGGCGGGCAAGGAATAGAGTGAATTGGATTGATTTGGTATACCGGGGTCGACATGCTGTCAATGGATTGAACCATGGAAAGTTCTGTGGGGCCTGGATGTGGAAAGGGAACTGTGGTTTAGGGCATTATTGCATGACAGCTAGAGACTGAGTGTGAACGAATGGGGCCTTTGTTGTCTTTTCCTTGCGCTACCTCGCACACATGAGGGGGGAGGAAGATGTTATTCCATGTGTGGCGAGGTGGCGATGGGAATGAATAAAGGCAGACAGTGTGAATTGTGTGCATGTGTATATATATGTATATGTCTGTGTGTGTATATATATGTGTACATTGAGATGTATGGGTATGTATATTTGCGTGTGTGGACGTGTATGTATATACATGTGTATGGGGGTGGTTTGGGCCATTTCTTTTGTCTGTTTCCTTGCACTACCTCGCAAATGCGGGAGACAGCGACAAAGCAAAATAGAAAAAAAAAAATAAGGGCATGTGATTTTTCGTAAAGTTCTGTGGATTTCTGAATATTTCTTCTGCCTCGACAACAAGTTCATTTTTTAAATTAATGTAAAGTCATTTAGAAATTCAGAGAGATTTAGGAAGGTCTATACAATCTTGATAGCTTTTTATAGGCAAAATTTTTTAAATACATTTCCCTTTCCTGTCCACAAAATAAAGATTTTATGACATACATGATGCCACACCCGAACACCACCATCTAGTAATGCATGTTTACTAATGGTGTCTTAGCCACATCTCTTTCTTTTATATCAACTGACTGTTCTACATAAAAATGAAAAAAGAATACCTCTTCCTTGGCTTCCTTGCTTCCTCAATGGCCCTGTGCTTTCTTATGCTAACCTAACCTATTCGTTACATGCTGGGTTGAGCCCCAGCTCTTTATCTTCTACGAAATCTCACTTGCTCAAAGCTGATTCTTCAACTTTCCCTTCCTTTTCCTCCCTTCTTTGAAAACGTCTTGTCTATCATCATCATTCATACATTCGTTCATCTTCTATCTCATTCTTGTATCTCTCCTTACGATGTGATCATTACACAAAAGTGTACTTAGAAACTTATCATGTTTCATTTTCCTCATGGACATAAGGACATACTAGATCATGTGCACCACTGTGACCTCTCACCATATATTCATTTTATTTATATATTTATTTACTCTACAGGTACACCACTGATTTACTGGTACTCTTGGTTCCAAAGCCATTAACCATTTTGCTAGACCAACCATGGTCACATAATAATAATTCATCTACTTACCTCTTACCCACTGATTATACATCTCCCATATGTCAAAAGTATACCATGGACTGATAGAAATTTAAATTTAACAAATATTAAATGTTTGAGCACCCTAAGATGGTAAGTCTGTTCTTTGATTGTTTGAATCCTGTGGGGTCTTCGTCTTCTGTTGTTAGTGTTTTTGTAGGTGTGCATCACCAGAATAATGCAGTTTCATCTGCGTTATACACCTGCTCAGGACTGTGGTGCTAGTCAGCTTTGAGTTTTGCAAATTTGTCCACATACTTGGCAGCTCCTTCATGGTTTGCAGACCACTTTTCTCTGCACACTTTATTCATGAAAATTCCATGGCACTTCTTGAATCTTTGAAGCCATCCTTCAAGTCATGCTCTTATTGTGATTTAAGTCCTTTATGGAACAACTTAGCCTGGTCCATTACCATACTACCCGAGAAGTCCACTCCATCACTCCCGACTCTGTTGAAACCATTCCATCATCACTCGATCATGATCAGTACTCTTACTGTCTTTCATAGTTTATTGAATCATCATTTGCCTCTTGCAATCACTGTCTGCATAGAATTTCAATATTTTCTCCCTTTGCTTCTTTGTACAGGCATACCACCAATTTTCGGGCACTCCTGGTTCCAAAGTCTTGCTGGATTAACCATTTTGCCAGACCAACCGTAATACCAACTGTAATAATTTCATCAATACACCTCTTACCCTCTAATTATACATCTCCCATGTGTCTAATGTATACCATAGACTGCTAGAAATTTGAATTAAACAAATATTAAATGTTTGAGCACCCTAAGATGGTAAGTCTGTCCTTAGATTGTATGAATCCTGTGGGGTATTCTTTGTCTTCAGTTGTTATTGTTTTCCTAGGTGTGCATCGCCAGAATAGTGCAGTTTTGTCTGCATTATACACCTGCTCAGGACTGAGATGCTTGTCAGCTACGAGTCTCTTAAATTTGTCCACATACTCGGCAGCTCCTTCGTGGTTTGCTGACTGCTTTTCTCCGCACACTTTATTCACGGAAATTCCACAACGCTTCTTGAATCTTTGAAGCCATCCTTCACTATAGTCATGCTCATGTTGTAATTTAAGTTCTTTATGGATCAACTTAGCCTGGTCCATTATCATGCTACCTGACAAGTCCACTCCATCACTCTGACAATGTCGAAACCATTCCTTCATCACTCAGTTGTGCTCAGTACTCTTACCATCTTTCATAGTTTCTCTAATCGTCATTTGCTTCTTGGAATCGCTGTCTGCATAAAATCTCCATATTTTCTCCCTTTGCATCTTTATATCATAAACAGTTGATGAACCAGTACTGTAGATGTCATACAGCTTATGCACTGAAACACCACGATCCATTTTTTCAACAGTTCTACTTTATCTTGGATTGATATGAACTGGTGTTTACATTTGACACCATGACTGACACTCTCAAATGTCTTAGAAGCCATAGCTAGGGTTAAATTTAAGCAAAATAAGAAGCAATTGCGGTGTCACCACCAAGTGCAATGTAAAGAATGAAGATAAGCGCGCCCGACACATGACACCATCTGTGGCCGCCCAGTAAACTAGTCTGGTGGCCACGGTAATTTCAAGCTCTGTCATGTAATTTTGTCCGGACTTAAGGAGGTGCCGAACCATCAGTTGCCAGAAATTCGATGGTGTACCTGTATCACGAACAGTTGATGAATCAATACTGTAGATGTCACACAGCTTATGCACCAAAACACCACTGTCCATTTTTTCAACAGTTCTACTTTATATTGGATTGATATGGACTGATGTTTATGTTGGACACTTTGGCTGACACTCTCATATGTCTTAGAAGCCATAGCTAGGGTTAAATTTAAGGAAAATAAGCTAAGAATCTCACAGAATTTCAGTATCACTGCTTACAAGTGCAGTGTAAAGAATGTAAGTAAGTGCACCCTAAACACAATGGCATTTTTGGCCTCCCAGTAAAGTAGTCTGATGGCCGCGGTAATTTCAATTTTCCTCATGTAATTTTATCCAGGCTAAAGGAGATGCCAAACCATCAGTTGCCAGAAATTTGGAGGTGTACCTATACTTAATTGCCGTCACCCATGTTAGCGAGGTAGCGCAAGGAAACAGACGTCCACACATGCATTTATACATACATATTCATTTCAACGTATACATACATATACATACACAGACATATCCATATACACACAGGTACATATTCATACTTGCTGCTTTCATCCATTCCCTTCGCAACCCCGACACATGAAATAGCATCACCCCCCCTCCAGTGAGGTAGCACCAGGAAAAGACAGCAAAGACCATATTCATTCACACTCAGTCTCTAGCTGTCATGTCCAATGCACCAAAACCACAGCTCCCTTTCCACATCCAGGCCCCACAAACCTTTCCATGGTTAACCCCAGATGCCTGACATGCCCTGGTTCAATCCATTGACAGCACATCGACCCTGGTATACCACATCATTCCAGTTCACTCTATTCCTTGCACACCTTTCACCTTCCTGTCTCCCACTTCTCCTTCTTCCCTCCACCTCTGACACATATATCCTCTTCGTCAATCTTTCCTCTCATTCCCTCCATGTGTCCAACCATTTCAACACGCCCTTCTCTGCTCTCTCAACCACACTCTTTCTGTTATCACACATTTCTCTTACCCTTTCATTACTTACTTGATCAAACCACCTCACACCACATATTGTCCTCAAATATTTCATTTCCAACACATCCACCCTCCTCCGCACAACTCTGTCTATAGCCTATGCCTCACAACCATATAACATTGTTGGAACCACAATTCCTTCAAACATACCCATTTTTGATCTAGATAACATTCATACCTTCCGCACATTCTTCAACACTCCCATAACCTTCGCCTCCTCCCTCACCCTATGTCTCACTTCTGCTTCCATGGTCTATCTGCTACTGAGTCCACTCCCAGATATCTAAAATACTTCACTTCCTCCAGTTTTTCTCCATTCAAACTTACCTCCCAATTATTTTGTCTCTCAATCCGACTGAACCTAATAACCTTGCTCTTATTCACATTTACTCTCAACTCTCATCTTTCAAACACTTTACCATACTCAGTCACTAGCTTCTGCAGTTTCTCACCTAAATCAGCCACCAGTTTTGTATCATCAACAAACAACAACTGACACACTTCCCAAGCCCTCTCATCAAGAACAGACTGCATACTTGCCCCTCTCTCCAAAACTCTTGCATTCACATCCCTAACCACCCCATCCATAAACAAATTTAACAACCATGGAGATGTCACCCACTCCTGCACAAACCAAAATTCACTGGAAACCAGTCACTTTCCTCTCTTCCTACTCGTATAAATACCTTACATCCTTGGTAAAAACTTTTCACAGCTTCTAGCAACTTATTTCCCTCACCATATACTTTTAAAACCTTCCACAAAGCATGTCTATCCACCCTATCATATATCTTCTCCAGATCCTTAAATGCTACATATAAATCCATCTTGTTTTCTAAGTATTTCTCGCATATATTCTTTAAAGCAAACACTTAATCCACACATCCTCTACTACTTCTAAAACAACACTGCTCTTCCCCAATCTGATGCTCTGTATGTGCCTTTACCCTCTCAATCAATACCCTCCCATACAATTTCTCAGGAATACTCGACAAACTCTGTAATTTGAACACTCACCTTTATCCACTTTCTCTTTGTGCAATGGTACCAGGCATGCATTCTGCCAGTCCTCAGGCACTTTACCATGATTCATACATACATAAATTGAATATCCTTACCAACCAATCAACAACACAGTCACTCCCTTTTTGATAAATTCCACTGTAATACCATCCAAACCTGCTGCCTCACCAGCTTTCATCTTCCGTAAAGCTTTCACTTCCTCTTCTCTGTTTACCAAACCATTTTTCCTGACCTTCTCACTTCGCACACCATCCTGAACAAAACACCCCATATCTGCCACTTTATCATCATACACATTCAACAAACCTCCAAAATATTCACTCCATCTCCTCACTTCACCACTACTTGTTCTTATCTCCCCATTAGCTCCATTCACCAATGTTCCCATTTGTTCTCTTGTCTTACGCACTTTATTTACCTCCTTCCAAAACATCTTTTTATTCTCCCTAAGATTTAAAGATACTCTCTCACTCCAACTCTCATTTGCCCTCTTTTTCACCTCTTGCACCTTTCTCTTGATCTCCTGCTGCTTTCTTTAATATATCTCCCAGTCATTTGCACTGCTTCCCAGCAAAAATCATCCAAATGTCACTCTCTTATCTTTCACTAACAATCTTGCTTCTTCATCCCACTACTCACTACCCTTTCTAATCAACCTGTCTCTGACCTTTCTCAGATTGGGGTTTCTAAATGTGTGTGGATGTAACCAAGATCAGAAAAAAGGAGAGAAAGTAGTATGTTTGAGGAAAGGAACCTGGATGTTTTGGCTTGGAGTGAAACAAAGCTCAAAGGTAAAGAGGAAGAGTGGTTTGGGAATGTTTTGGGAGTAAAGTCAAGGGTTGGTGAGAGGACAAAAGCGAAGGAGTAGCACTCCTCCTGAAGCAGGAGTTGTGGGAGTATGTGATAGATTAAACTAGATTGGTATGGGTAAAACTGAAAGTGGATGGAGAGAGATGGATGATTATTGGCGCCTGTGCACCTGGTCATGAGAAGAAAGATCATGAGAGGCAAGTGATTTGGGAGCAGCTGAGTGAGTGTGTTAGCAGCTTTGATGCATGAGACTGGGTTATAGTGATGGGTGATTTGAATGCAAAGGTGAGTAATGTGGCTGTTGAGATTATAATTGGTGTACATGGGGTGTTCAGTGTTGTAAATGGAAATGGAGAAGAGCTTGTAGATTTGTGTGCTGAAAAAGGACTGGTGATTGGGAATACCTGGTTTATAAAGAGAGATAAACATAAGTGTATATATGCGAGTAGGAGAGATGGACAGAGGGCATTATTGGAGTATGTGTTAATTGATAGGCATGTGAAGAGAGACTTTTGGATGTTAATGTGCTGAGAGGGGCAGCTGATGGGATGTCTGATCATTATCTTGTGGAGGCGATGGTGAAGATATGTAGAGGTTTTCAGGAAAGAAGAGAAAATGTTGGGGAGAAGAGAATGGTGAGTGTAAGTGAGCTTGGAAAGGAGACTTGTGTAAGGAAGTACCAGAAGAGATTGAGTGCAGAATGGCACTCAATGACCTGAGGAGTGAGTGAGGAATGGGATGTATTTAGGGAAGTAGTGATGACTTGCAAAATATAAATGAATATATATTTACTTATTATATTTATTATGCTTTGTTGTTGTCTCCCGCGTTAGCGAGGTAGCGCAACGAAACAGACGGAAGAATGGCTCAACCCACCCACATATACATGTACATACATACACGTCTACACACGCACATATACCTATACATCTCAATATATACATATATATACACACACAGACATATAGATATATACACATGTCCATAAATTCATACTGTCTGCCCTTATTCATTCCTGTCACCACCCTGCCACACATGAAATGACAACCCCTTCCCCCTGCATGTGTGCTAGGGAGCACTGGGAAAAGACAACAAAGGCCACATTTGTTCACACTCAGTCTCTAGCTGCCATGTATAATGTACCGAAACCACAGCTTTCTTTCCACATCCAGGCCCCACAAAACTTTCCATGGTTTACCCCAGACGCTTCACATGTCCTGGTTCAATCCATTGACAGCATGTTGACCCCAATATAACACATCATTCCAATTAACTCTATTCCTTGCACGCCTTTCACCCTCCTGCATGTTCAGGCCCCAAGGGAATAATTGGTGTACATGGGGTGTTCAGTGTTGTAAATGGAAATGGTGAAGAGCTTGTAGGTTTATGTGCTGAAAAAGGACTGGTGATTGGGAATACTTGGTTTAAAAAGAGAGATATACATAAATATATGTATGTATTTTAACTTTCTAAAAGGGGAAACAGAAGAAAGAGTCACGCGGGGAGTGCTCATCCTCCTCGAAGGCTCAGATTGGGGTGTCTAAATGTGTGTGGATGTAACCAAGATGAGAAAAAAGGAGAGATAGGTAGTATGTTTGAGGAAAGGAACCTGGATGTTTTGGCTCTGAGTGAAACGAAGCTCAAGGGTAAAGGGGAAGAGTGGTTTGGGAATGTCATGAGAGATAGGAGTAAAGTCAGGGGTTAGTGAGAGGACAAGAGCAAGCATACTCCCACCACTCCTGAAACAGGAGTGGTGGGAGTATGTGATAAAGTGTAAGAAAGTAAACTCTAGATTGATATGGGTAAAACTGAAAGTGGATGGAGAGAGATGGGTGATTATTGCTGCATATGCACCTGGGCATGAGAAGAAAGATCATGATAGGCAAGTGTTTTGGGAGCAGCTGAATGAGTGTGTTAGTAGTTTTGATGCACGAGACCAGGTTATAGTGATGGGTGATTTGAATGCAAAGGTGAGTAATATGGCAGTTGAGGGAATAATTGGTGTACATGGGGTGTTCAGTGTTGTAAATGGAAATAGTGAAGAGCTTGTAAATTTATGTGCTGAAAAAGGACTGGTGATTGGGAATACCTGGTTTAAAAAGAGAGATATACATAAGTATACGTATGTAAGTAGGAGAGATGGCCAGAGAGCGTTATTGGATTACGTGTTAATTGATAGGCATGCGAAAGAGAGACTTTTGGATGTTAATGTGCTGAGAGGTGCAACTGGAGGGATGTCTGATCATTATCTTGTGGAGGTGAAGGTGAAGATTTGTAGAGGTTTTCAGAAAAGAGGAGAGAATGTTGGGGTGAAAAGAGTGGTGAGAGTAAGTGAGCTTGGGAAGGAGACTTTTGTGAGGAAGTACCAGGAGAGACTGAGTACAGAAAGGAAAAAGGTGAGAACAAAGGACGTAAGGGGAGTAGGGGAGGAATGGGATGTATTTAGGGAAGTAGTGATGCCTTGCGCAAAAGATGCTTGTGGCATGAGAAGCGTGGGAGGTGGGCAGATTAGAAAGGGTAGTGAGTGGTGGGATGAAGAAGTAAGAGTATTAGTGAAAGAGAAGAGAGAGGCATTTGGACATTTTTTGTAGGGGAATAATGCAAATGAGTGGGAGATGTATAAAAGAAAGAGGCAGGAGGTCAAGAGAAAGGTGCAAGAGATGAAAAAGACGGCAAATGAGAGTTGGGGTGAGAGAGCATCATTAAATTTTAGGGAGAATAGATAGATGTTTTGGAAGGAGGTAAATAAAGTGCATAAGACAAGGGAACAAATGGGAACATCAGTGAAGGGGGCTAATGGGGAGGTGATAACAAGTAGTGGTGATGTGAGGAGATGGAGTGAATATTTTGAAGGTTTGTTGAAAGTGTTTGATGATAGAGTGGCAGATATAGGGTGTTTTGGTCGAGGTGGTGTGCAGAGTGAGAGGGTTAGGGAAAATGATTTGGTAAAGAGAGAAGAGGTATTAAAAGCTTTGTGGAAGATGAAAGCCAGCAAGGCAACAGGTTTGGATGGTATTGCCGTGGAATTTATTAAAAAAGGGGGTGACTGTATTGTTGACTGGTTGGTAAGGTTATTTAATGTATGTATGACTCATGGTGAGGTGCCTGAGGATTGGTGGAATGCCTGCATAGTGCCATTGTACAAAGGCAAAGGGGATAAGAGTGAGTGCTCAAATTACAGAGGTATAAGTTTGTTGAGTATTCTTGGGAAATTGTATGGGAGGGTATTGATTGAGAGGGGTATTGATTGAGAGGGTGAAGGCATGTACAGAGCATAAGATTGCGGAAGAGCAGTGTGGTTTCAGAAGTGGTAGAGGATGTGTGGATCAAGCATTTCCATTGAAGAATGTATGCGAGAAATACTTAGAAAAGGAAATAGATTTGTATGTAGCATTTCTGGATTTGGAGAAGGCATATGATAGAGTTGATAGAGATGCTCTGTGGAAGGTATTAAGAATATATGGTGTGGCAGGCAAGTTGTTAGAAGCAGTGAAAAGTTTTTATCGAGGATGTAAGGCATGTGTGCGTGTAGGAAGAGAGCAAAGTGATTGGTTCTCAGTGAATGTAGGTTTGTGGCAGGGGTGTGTGATGTCTCCATGTTTGTTTAATTTGTTTATGGATGGGGTTGTTAGGGAGGTGAATGCAAGAGTTTTGGAAAGAGGGGCAAGAGTGCAGTCTGTTGTGGATGAGAGAGCTTGGGAAGTGAGTCAGTTGCTGTTCGCTGATGATACAGCACTGGTGGCTGATTTGTGTGAGAAACTGCAGAAGCTGGTGACTGAGTTTGGTGAAGTGTGTGAAAGAAGAAAGCTGAGAGTAAATGTGAATATGAGCAAGGTTATTAGGTACAGTAGGGTTGAGGGACAAGTCAATTGGGAGGTAAGTTTGGATGGAGAAAAACCGGAGGAAGTGAAGTGTTTTAGATATCTTGGAGTGGATTTGGCAGCGGATGGAACTATGGAAGCGGAAGTGAATCATAGGGTGGGGGAGGGGGCGAAAGTTCTGGGAGCGTTGAAGAATGTGTGGAAGTTGAGAACATTATCTCAGAAAGCAAAAATGGGTATGTTCGAAGGAATAGTGGCTCCAACAATGTTATATGGTTGCGAGGCGTGTGCTATAGATAGAGTTGTGCGCAGGAGGGTGGATGTGCTGGAAATGAGATGTTTGAGGACAATATGTGGTGTGAGGTGGTTTGATCGAGTAAGTAATAATAGGGTAAGAGAGATGTGTGGTAATAAAAAGAGTGTGGTTGAGAGAGCAGAAGAGGATGTTTTCAAATGGTTTGGTCACATGGAGAGAATGAGTGAGGAAAGATTGACCAAGAGGATATATGTGTCAGAGGTGGAGGGAACGAGGAGAGGTGGGAGACCAAATTGGAGGTGGAAAGATGGAGTGAAAAAGATTTTGAGTGATTGGGGCCTGAACATGCAGGAGGATGAAAGGCTTGCAAGGAATAGAGTGAATTGGAACAATGTGGTATTTTAGGGTCGATGTATTGTCAATGGATTGAACCAGGGCATGTGAAGCATCTGGGGTAAACCATGGAAAGTTCTGTAGGGCCTGGATGTGGAGAAGGAGCTGTGGTTTCGGTGCATTATTACATGACAGCTAGAGACTGAGTGTGAACGAATGTGGCCTTTTTTGTCTTTTCCTAGCGCTACCTCGCACACATGAGGGGGTGGGGGTTGTTATTTCATGTGTGGCGGGGTGGCAACGGGAATGAATAAAGGCAGACTGTATGAATTATGTACATGTGTATATATGTATATGTCTGTGTGTATATATATGTATACGTTGAGATGTATAGGTATGTATATTTGTGTGTGTGGACGTGTATGTATATACATGTGTATGTGGGTGGGTTGGGCCATTCTTTTGTCTGTTTCTTTGTGCTATCTCGCTAATGCGGGAAACAGTGATAAAGCAAAATACATAAATATGATATAATATATATATGCATATGAGGAGGTGATAACAAGTAGTGGTGATGTGAGAAGGAGATGGAGTGAGTATTTTGAAGGTTTGTTGAATGTGTTTGATGATAGAGTGGCAGATATAGGGTGTTTTGGTCGAGGTGGTGTGCAAAGTGAGAGGGTTAGGGAAAATGATTTGGTAAACAGAGAAGAGGTAGTAAAAGCTTTATGGAAGATGAAAGCTGGCAAGGCAGCAGGTTTGGATGGTATTGCAGTGGAATTTATTAAAAAAGGGGGTGACTGTATTATTGACTGGTTGGTAAGGTTATTTAATGTATGTATGACTCATGGTGAGGTGCCTGAGGATTGGCGGAATGCGTGCATAGTGCCATTGTACAAAGGCAAAGGGGATAAGAGTGAGTGCTCAAATTACAGAGGTATAAGTTTGTTGAGTATTCCTGGTAAATTATATGGGAGGGTATTGATTGAGAGGGTGAAGGCATGTACAGAGCATCAGATTGGGGAAGAGCAGTGTGGTTTCAGAAGTGGTAGAGGATGTGTGGATCAGGTGTTTGCTTTGAAGAATGTATGTGAGAAATACTTAGAAAAGCAAATGGATTTGTATGTAGCATTTATGGATCTGGAGAAGGCATATGATAGAGTTGATAGAGATGCTCTGTGGAAGGTATTAAGAATATATGGTGTGGGAGGCAAGTTGTTAGAAGCAGTGAAAAGTTTTTATCGAGGATGTAAGGCATGTGTACGTGTAGGAAGAGAGGAAAGTGATTGGTTCTCAGTGAATGTAGGTTTGCAGCAGGGGTGTGTGATGTCTCCATGGTTGTTTAATTTGTTTATGGATGGGGTTGTTAGGGAGGTGAATGCAAGAGTTTTGGAAAGAGGGGCAAGTATGAAGTCTGTTGGGGATGAGAGAGCTTGGGAAGCGAGTCAGTTGTTGTTCGATGATGATACAGCGCTGGTGGCTGATTTACGTGAGAAACTGCAGAAGCTGGTGACTGAGTTTGGTAAAGTGTGTGAAAGAAGAAAGTTAAGAGTAAATGTGAATAAGAGCAAAGTAATTAGGTACAGTAGGGTTGAGGGTTAAGTCAATTGGGAGGTAAGTTTGAATGGAGAAAAACTGGAGGAAGTAAAGTGTTTTAGATATCTGGGAGTGGATCTGGCAGCGGATGGAACCATGGAAGCGGAAGTGGATCATAGGGTGGGGGAGGGGGCGAAAATCCTGGGAACCTTGAAGAATGTGTGGAAGTCGAGAACATTACCTCGGAAAGCAAAAATGGGTATGTTTGAAGGAATAGTGGTTCCAACAATGTTGTATGGTTGCGAGGCGTGGGCTATGGATAGAGTTGTGCGTAGGAGGATGGATGTGCTGGAAATGAGATGTTTGAGGACAATGTGTGGTGTGAGGTGGTTTGATCTAGTAAGTAACGTAAGGGTAAGAGAGATGTGTGGAAATAAAAAGAGTGTGGTTGAGAGAGCAGAAGAGGGTGTTTTGAAATGGTTTGGGCACATGGAGAGAATGAGTGAGGAAAGATTGACCAAGAGGATATATGTGTCGGAGATGGAGGGAACGAGGAGAAGTGGGAGACCAAATTGGAGGTGGAAAGATGGAGTGAAGAAGATTTTGTGTGATTGGGGCCTGAACATGCAGGAGGGTGAAAGGAGGGCAAGGAATAGAGTGAATTGGATCGATTTGGTATACCGGGGTTGACGTGCTGTCAGTGGATTGAATCAGGGCATGTGAAGCGTCTGGGGTAAACCATGGAAAGCTGTGTAGGTATGTATATTTGCGTGTGTGGACGTATGTATATACATGTGTATGGGGGTGGGTTGGGCCATTTCTTTCGTCTGTTTCCTTGCGCTACCTCGCAAACGCGGAAGACCGACAAAGCAAAAAAAAAAAAAAAAAAAAAGAAAAAAATATGCATATATGGGTGTTTATGTATGTATATGTGTATGTGGGTGGTTGGGCCATTCTTCGTCTGTTTCCTTGCGCTATCTTGCTGACTTGGGAAACATTGGTTTAATATAATGTATATAATATATATCATGTAGTTACCTGGTTTATGACATGAATAAACTCTTGTTTACTTTTCAGATATCTGTGATACCAGGTCAACCCTTGTTGAAATTTGATTATGATCCGTTGGCATCCCACCTACAGTTTTGGGACATTACTGTTAGGGGCAGTTCATTTCTCTATAAACAGGTTAGTCATAGTTAGTAATAAGTTTACTGTATATTGAGAAGCATGGTATGTTACATTTTGATTATACAGGTGAACATTTATGGTAATTTGTTTATACCTAATTATTTTCCCTGCTTTTCTGAGATAGCTTAAGAACAAATGAACATTAAACTCATTCTCATACATCCATTCTCTAGCGTACTGAAGCCTGAGACTACCATCCAAAACATAGCCTCCCAGGCTACTCTGTAGTTTACCTTAATTGTTTTATATGCCCTGGTTCAACCCATTACATCTGGTCCTAGTTACCTGGTGACCTGCTAATGGTGGTCTACTTATACAGTGCTCAAGAAAACATAGATTGAAAAATGTAGGTAGAAAAAGATTGTGAAAGGTTTCAAAAATCACATGTGGCGATAGCGAGTGTTTGTTCTTACAAGCAATCACTCACCAGAGTGATCATGCTCTGGTAAATAGTAGTGCATTCAAGGCATATACAGTATTATATACACTGTTCATGAAGAAGTTAATGAAGACATATACTTTAAAACCCAAGGAAATGTAAAAAATTCCAAAAGTAGTGCAGTTCACAGTAACAGAGAGGGATCACTCCAATGAGTGATTGTTCTCTAGCAGTTGACAACATGCCCATGGAAGCCAGTCTGATGCACTCCAAGTTGTGGTAGACATACAGCTTGCATCCTTTACACTATCATATTGTTTTATAACCTCCTATACTTACAGCATTCTTTGTCTGGAAAGTGCCCACTGATTCTTGTCCTTTTGGGAAGAACAAGATTAGGAAGAGCATCAAGACTGGAGGTTTAGTTAGACATTTTGTGGCATTTTACTGTTGGTCAGCTTGATATTGATATCTTCAGAGCTTTCCACTTACCAGATCAAAGGCAACTTCAGGTACCATATTTAACTTTGTGTAAGTCACAACTTATTTATAAGTTTTTCTATGATGCATGTAATGTCTGGTTCATAACCTTTCTGGTCATAACCATAAGCAATGTGAAATTGATGATTGAGACAGAAACAATTCCTATTTATTGAATTTTATCATTTAATTACTTTCATTTTTGTTTAATTGGATATTTATCAAAGTAAGATTGATATTTTAGATAAAACACAAGCTGGAAACATTCATCTAGTTTAATCAGCTGACTGGCACATTAATGCACCTCATTCAAACTATGTTTATCTTGGTCTGTTACCATCAGTTCTGCAAACCACGTTCCTTCTAATATTTTCTGTATGTAAACAGAAAGAATTTTATTCACCAGTACCACAGCATTGCAAAAATTTGAGCCACCACTGTGTTCCAGGTTACCAGCCTGAAAAGAGATGTCACCGTTAGTCCAATAGATTTTATATATTCTACACTTGATCGCCATCTCCCGTGTCAGTGAGGTAGCGTCAGGAAACAGACAAAGAATGTCCCATCCACTCATATACACATTATTTATTTATTTATTTATTATACTTAGTCGCTGTTTCCTGCATCAGTGAGGTAGTGCAAGGAAACGGATGAAGAATGGCCCAACCACTCATATACACATATATACACATAAATGCCCATACACCCACATACATATACATTTTATTTTATTTATTTATTTTGCTTTGTCGCTGTCTCCCGTGTTTGTGAGGTAGCACAAAGAAACAGACGAAAGAAATGGCCCAACCCACCCCCATACACCTGTATACACATACACATCCACACACGCAAATATACATACCTATACATCTCCATGTACACATATATATACACACACAGACATATACATATATACACATGTACATAATTCATACTGTCTGCCTTTATTTATTCCCATCGCCACCTCGCCATACATGGAGTAACATCCCCCTCGCCCCTCATGTGTGCGAGGTAGCGCTAGGAAAAGACAACAAAGGCCCCATTCGTTCACACTCAGTTTCTAGCTGTCATGTAATAATGCCCTAAACCACAGCTCCCTTTCCACATCCAGGCCCCACAGGACTTTCCATGGTTTACCCCAGACGCTTCACATGGCCTGATTCAATCCATTGACAGCACGTCGACCCCGGTGTACCACATCGATCCAATTCACTCTATTCCTTGCCCGCCTTTCACCCTCCTGCATGTTCAGGCCCCGATCACTCAAAATCTTTTTCACTCCATCTTCCCACCTCCAATTTGGTCTCCCACTTCTCCTCGTTCCCTCCACCTCCGACACATATATCCTCTTGGTCCCATTTAAAGAACTTTTTTCAGTCATTTGCACGACTACCCTTTCCATGGGTGCATCAAGTTACATAAACCCATTTCTTTTCTTTAAATGTACATATCATAATCTTACTAGTGTGTATAGTGCCTAAGCAGTTTATAGATTTCCCCCCGTAGGAGAAATTTGTGGACCTAAATAGTAAATTAGAATGTGGGATCATAGATTTGACAGATTACATTAATCCTGTGTATATCCAGCTGTTTCACTGCCACAGAGTTACATTTTTGTCATTTAATAATGGAAATGGAATATTTCAGGTACGCAGGATAGTTGGTGTGTTGGTAGCCTGTGCTCAAGGCTGTATATCCTCTGAAGATATAAAGTACATGCTGGATAATCCTTCACCACAGAAGTGGAACACACATGTCCAGTGTGCACCTCCTGATGGCCTCTTTCTACTGAGTGTTCACTATCCTTCTCACATTTTTATGAACAGTGGACATGCTACAGATAATGCAGTGAAACAAAAGACATGTTGAAAAGTCTTTTGAAAATGATATGATAAAGATATGACATGTGACATTTGAAACAAAAGTTTTATTGGTATTATATGCCAGCGTATTTGGGGTTACTGAACAAGTTTGAAATAGTTGTATCTGTTTTGTAGAATAGTGATCTAAGATGAAGGAAATTTACAGGTTTTGAAACAGACATTACCTTTTGAAAAAAAAGTAACAGGCGTACTCAAGGTTTAATGCCAACTGTAAAGGTAAGTTTGTTGATAGTATACTGTAATTTCTTGGAGATCTTAGATTTTATAGTTATAACCTGCTTTTTTATACCATAAAACAGATTACTACTTTTGTGGGTTGGCATAAACTACTGTCATTATGTCAAGTTTAGCAAAGCAGTTGGCTGCCAAAAGAGGAACACTGCGCCACACCCAAACACAAGTAACTACCCCTGATGGTCAATCCAAAATTGAGGAAATGTTCTTTGATGGGTCTCAAAAAGTAGTGGCAGTGCCTTCCTCCAGTCCAGGCTTTGTGATAGATACTAAACCAGATCTACGTTACTCCCACATCCTTAATAAGGTCATCTTAGGATCACAAGATGTTGCTCATGATCTTGATCTTCTTACCAAAATTAAAGTTACCCACATTCTAAATGTTGCCACTGGAATAATTAATCTTTATGAGGGTTGGTTCATTTATAAAACTAAAGAGGTCTTTGATACACCAACTTGTCGAATAATTGATATTTTTGATGAGTGTTGTGATTACATTCACAATACAGTTTTGTCAGGAGGTTGTGTTCTGGTTCACTGTAATGCTGGAGTTTCACGGTCAGTTTCGGTCGTAATAGCTTATTTAATGAGATATTACAGCATGAATTTTGATGAGGCCTTTAACTTTGTGAAGTCTAAGAGGTCATTCATAAGGCCCAATACTGGGTTCCTTGAGCAGCTGAAAGAGTATGAGTCAAAATTGGCTTCAGTGTAGAAGTCCATTTACAAAATCAATAACAATGAAAAATCTTTTGAAAATAATATTCATAATTCTATAGAAGACAATTAATATGCATTGCATTTTGATTGCAGTATGTTCAGTTCATTGTCTCAAATCAGAATAATGCCTCATACTGAAAAGTATGATTGGAAAAAATGAAGATGTATTTGGAAAGCATCTTCCTTTTTTCATTACATTTTGATTTTAGCATCTGTGATTCAGTCTTTTAGTTGAGATAGTGTTTCATGTTGAAAAAACAGTAATGCATAAAAATGTGTAAATGTATTTCAGGTAATCTCTGGACATTATTGTGTACTTATATTTTTTCTTCTCCATTTCCCGCATAGGCAAGGTATATATATAAACATATATATGTATGCGAATGGCTGGAAATCCTCCCCTCTCGTTTTTTTTTTTTTTTTTTTCCAATTTTCCAAAAGAAGGAACAGAGAAGGGGGCCAGGTGAGGATATTCCCTCAAAGGCCCAGTCCTCTGTTCTTAACGCTACCTCGCTAACGCGGGAAATGGCGAATAGTACGAAAGAATATATATGTATATTTTTTTTCCCTACTATTTGCAATTTCCCACGTTAGCGAGGTAGTGTTAAGAACAGAGGACTGAGCCTTTGAGGGAACATCCTCACTTGGCCCCCTTCTCTGTTCCTTCTTTTGGAAAATTAAAAACGAGAGAGGAGGATTTCCAGCCCCCCACTCACTCCCCTTTTAGTTGCCTTCTACAACATGCAGGGAATATGTGGGAAGTATTCTTTCTCCCCTAGCCCCAGGGTGCGTGATGTCTCCATGGTTGTTTTTGTTTATGGATGGGGTTGTTAAGGAGGTAAATGCAAGAGTTTTGAAGAGAGGGGCAAGCATGCAGTCTGCTGTGGATGAGAGGGCTTGGGAAGTGAGTCAGTTGCTGTTTGCTGATGGTACAGTGCTGGTGGCTGATTCGTTTGAGAAACTGCAGAAGCTGGTGACTGAGTTTGGTAAAGTGTATGAAAGAAGAAAGCTGAGGGTAAATGTGAATAAGAGCAAGGTAATAGGTTCAGTAGGGTTGAGGGACAAGTCAATTGGGAGGTAAGTTTGAATGGAGAAAAACTGGTGGAAGTGAAGTGTTTTAGATATCTGGAAGTGGATTTGGCAGCAGATGGAACCATGGAAGCAGAAGTGAGTCATAAGGTGGGGGAGGGGATGAAAGTTTTGTGAGTGTTGAAGAATGTGTGGAAGGTGAAAACATTATCTCGAAAAGAGAAAATGGGTATGTTTGAAGGAATAGTGGTTCCAACAATGTTATATGGTTGCAAGGCGTGGGCTATAGATAGGGTTGTGCGGAGGGTGGTGGATGTGTTGGAAATAAGATGTTTGAGGACATTATGTGGTGTGAGGTTGTTTGATCGAACAAGTAATGAAAGGGTAAGCAAGATGTGTGGTAATAATAAGAGTGTAGTTGAGAGAGCAGAAGAGGGTGTTTTGAAATGGTTTGGTCACATGGAGAATGAGTGAGGAAAGTTTGACAAAGGGTATATATGTGTCAGAGGTGGAGGGAACGAGGAGAAGTGGGAGACCGAATTGGAGGTGGAAAGATGGAGTGACAGAGTGACAAAGATTTTGAGCGATCGGGGCCGAACATGCAGGAGGGTGAAAGGAGGGCAAGGAATAGAGTGAATTGGAATGATGTGGTATACCAAGGTCGACGTGCTGTCAGTGGATTGAACCAGGGCATGTGAAGTGTCTGGGGTAAACCATGGAAAGTTTTGGGGGGCCTAGATGTGGAAAGGGAGCTGTGGGTTTGGTGTATTACACATGACAGCTAGAGACTGAGTGTGAACAAATGTGGCCTTTGTTGTCTTTTCCTAGCGCTACCTCATGCGGGTGCGGGGGATGCCATTCCATGTGTAGCGGGGTGGCGATGGGAATGACTGAAGGCAGCAAGTATGAATATGTACTTGTGTATATATATGTATTTGTCTGTATATGTATACGTTGAAATATATAGGTATGTCTATGTGTGTGTGAAGGCATGTATGTATAAACATGTGTACGTGGGTGGGTTGGGCCATTTTTCATGTTTCCTTGCGCTTACCTGTTAATGCGGGAGTCAGCGACAAAGTATAATAAAATGAATGAAAATAAAATAATTATATTTTATTATTTTTTTATTATACATAATCATGGCTTTGGAAAAAAAAAATTAAAGAAGTTACAGGATCACATTTGCTGATCAGATGAACTTGCTTAACATGTGTGAATTGTAGTAGAATGGCAAAGTTGTTGGCAGTTTTTCTTTCATGAGGAATGTTTACTGAAATCAAGTGGTCTGTAAATGGGAGGAATATTTCTTTTGTTTTAACAACAGTGTTCTTCACTACTTCTAACCTGCTTTTTACACTGGTAGTTTTTTGTATATTATACTGATTTGGAACTACTTTACAGTGCTTGATACGTGTGATCATATGTACCTTGTGTTAGAAAGTGTAGGTAAAATTTATGTTCAGAATGCTTCTGATTTCGTAGGTATAATCAGAAATAGAAAATGTATAGTTGATACACATTGTTATTCAGATATGTACTTTAACTATTCAACAATGCAAGTACAGTATATCTTCTTTAGCCAAGGTGAAGAACCATCTTTTTGGAGTTTTTCCTTTATATTGCATCATTCATCCCTTTCAAGCATCAGCAGTAGTCAGCCATCCCAACAGCTATGGTAGCTACATTTTGGAAATCCCTGGATGAAGTGTTTCTCACTAATTGATCTCTGATTTACTGGGAAGAAATCCAGATGTAATTAAAAGTAGTGTAACTCGTTTCTTGTTACAACCCAAAATCTTATACTTTCCGACAATGTCTGATACTTTCCTTGTAATCTTCCAACTTCTCATTTCCTTGAAAGCTCCTTATGCAATCCCTACCTACTTTTCACAAGTTTGAAATGCTTCTTATGGCTTCTATCACTGAACTGTTGTATTTATGGGCCAAGAAACATTTTGAGTTTTGCAAGGCTTATTTGTGAAATCTGAGGCAAAGATATTGGACTCCAAGGACTTTGTCTAAGCCTTTTACAAAAATTTTCATTAGCCTAAATTTCATGTGTAGCAGTGGCATCAGGACTTTATTCATCTAAACAAATGATGAAATTGTAATGTTTTAAGGAACATTAGGAAGGAGCATTCAATAGTAGTAGTGCGATGGAACATTAGGCAAGAACTTTAAGGAGACACATTAGATAGAAGTAGTCTGTAAGGACATTTGGTAGGAGCCTCTAGAAACAATTTGCTGGAGTTCACCATTTATGGAAACTCTTGCTTTGGCCACCCCCTAGATGGATTTCCAAAGTGAAACAGGTTTCAGAGATAGGTAGCTAGTTCTAAGATCTTTGGGTGAAATGCTTTTTCCTGGGCCAATCACTCCTAATGTAATGTTCGGGCCCTGGCTTGACTAGCCCAAAGACACAGAAGGTTTGTGTATTTTGTGGCCATCAAAGTTCAGAATGACCAGAAGAGTTCCTTATCTTCATAGGTTTTTTTTTTCTCAGAAAATGAATGCCCTACAGAAAGAAAATCAGTGTAATGTGTATTGTAAAGTAATACAACATTAAACTTTGCAACATTTTCAGATCTTGGTTAGGTATCCTATTTCTGAATCTTGTTTAGGTATCATCAATAGAAATTTTCTAAATAATCAATTTTGGGCTGCACCCTGTTTGTTAGGGAAAGCAAAAGAGGCGGTGGTGTCTTGCTCTCTGTTAAAGCTCCTTTAAGTCCCATTTTTGTGGAAATTAAAGATAAACGAAGTAAGAAAATAACTAGTATTAGTTTGTAGTCCCTCTGCACTGACACCAGAGGTAGATGAGAGCTTTTATATTCAGTTAGCAGAAGTTTGTAATGAGCAAGATTCTGTCATTGTTGGAGATTTTAGCATACCTGTATCTAACTGGGGAGAATAACTTTCCAGTATATATGGGTATGGCCTTTACCTAAATATACTTGATAGTACCCTAATCCAATTAGTCGAGAAACTTCCTTGCAACAATAATATATCAGATTTAGTTATTACTACAAATGAGAATCTGGTAAATAATGTTGAAATGGAAGAAAGGTTTGGTACAAGTGATCACTGACAAATTAATTTTGAGGTTGCTTTCAACACTGCATGTAATGTTGGTCTGCATGATAGTCATGAAAAAAATATCCAATTTTAAACACAAAAGTTTACTGATCTTTGCATTGTTCTTCACAGGCAAACTTGGGATAATATAGTCAATGAAAACAGCATGAACATAGTTTGGAAAAGTTTCAGTAAAACCTTCAAAGCAGTAGAGGAAACATACATGTCAACTTGTTGACAGTCTATTTCAAAACGAAGTCAAGGTATTAGAATGGTGAAATATAAGTGCCTGTTATCTAGAAAGAAGCTCATAAGAAACTCAGAAAGACCAATAACCAACAAGATAAAGTTATGTAAATCTGCACTTAGACAGTAAGAGTTATGTGACAAAGTAAACATCAATATGAAGCATACATACCTGAAAATAGCAGAAGAAACCCAAGGGAGTTTTACAGTTGAGATAAAAGGAAGAGAGTCAATGATCCATTAATTACAGAAATTGATGACTTGGTTCAAGACAACAAAGCCATGGCAAAAACTCTGAATAACTTTTTTGCATCCATATTTACAACTGAAGACAACCCATGTCTCGAATCCAGTTTCATTGATGAGAGAGGAGACCTTGCATCAACAAACCTGTTCTTTGAATTAGTCATTCTATCTCTTACAAACTTCAACATTTGTCCCAGACATATACCCTTTCAAAGCAAGGCATAGTATCAACCGTAAATGGAATGAAAATGAATAAAATGGCAGGCCTTGATAAGTTTTATCTGAGGTCAATGAAAGGGGCAAAAAATGAGATTAAGTCCTTGAGTGCCCTTTTCAAAAAGTCACTTGCCACAGGAAAAGTTCTAGATAAATGGAAGAGTGCCAGTGTAATGATATTCTATAAAGGAACTAAGTCACTCCTCAGAAATTATTGTCCAATTAGCCTAACATCTGTAGTTGGAAAGCTTATGGAAACCATTTGAGATAGACTTGTAAACCATTTAGAGGAAAAGCACTTAATAAATGATTCTCAGCATGGTTTTCAATGAAATCGCTCATGTCTGACAAATCTGTTTGTTTTCTTTTATGATATAATCAACATGTATGACAAAAGTAAAGCAGCTGTCATGTCTTTATTTTTAAAAAAGCATTCGATAAGGTTCTGCATTAAAGGTTACAAGCAAAAATTTATTCACATGGCATTGATAAAGCTGTACTTTGGTGGATGGGAAATTCACTGACTGTCCATCCTCAAAGAGTTGTGTTTAATAGTCGTCTTTACTCTTTACAATTCATTGGTTCATCCCATATTGAATATTGTGTTCAGATTTGGTTAACTTCCCTAAAAACAAAAAGACAGGCAGAATGTAGAGTGTAGTGTCAAGCTACCAGTATGATTCCCAAGCTGAGAAACAAATGGCTTAGAAAAGAGGTTGAGGTGATCTAATACAAGTATTCAAAATCATTAAATGCTTTGATAATCTTGATTTATCAAATTACTTCAGACTTGATTCATCTGATTTCTCTTGCAGTAATGGATATAAACACATGGATAAAAGTACTTTTTTTTGAACAGGATTGGTAACAATTTGAGTGATTAAAAGCAAACTGTAGATACATTTAAGAACAAATTTGATAAATATTTCAGTTCAAATTCACCACTTACATTATTTGTTCCTCTTTAGTCACATTAACAGTTTGCTGGTTATTCTTTTTGGATTATCTGTATGCCTTTTAACTTTTACCATACTATTCTGTGAGTTTCTAGTATCATTCAATGTGACACACAGCCTTGAAAGGACCCAGTGGTTTGTTGCTGTATAAATTTCTTTGTATTCCCTTTGTACATAAAAAGGGCTAGTACAATTACAATACACCAGAGATCAATGGTTTGAGAAAAACTGAACAATGTTCCTTGTAGTTCCAGTACCTTTGGAAAACTATCATTTGAGCATGGGCGTTCCATTCTTTCCACCTTGATCTAAGTAATTCTGTGGAATCTTTTGGCAAGTCTAAATCTTACACCAAGGTGTTGTGGATAGTCTCTAGTGATTGATATTTACATGAACTGTAATTTCCTTCATCACCTAGTTATACAGTCTTACCTTGAGCTTCATGGTCTAACTCAGTGGCATGGCAGGGCGAAGACTTGGATACTATATGTTTGCCTTGTTTTTCTAGATATATCCAGACAAATCAGTCAAGCAAAGGTAACATCACTGAAATGGATTATTTCCTTTCTTATTTCATTAACTTTAAATGACATTCTTCCCACTACACACCATTGTCAAAACTTGTCAGAAAATATTTGTAGGTTGAATTTTGGCACATAGTTCTCTTGGTCACCAGTTTTGTAAACAAAACAGATATTGTAGCATTTTCTTAAGCATTAGAGGAGTTCACTTGCTTGTGGTTATGCTGTGAGTAAATAGTCACTTTTATTGAGGCTGTATCATAGACCTACTCACTCCAAAGGAGTTCATCCTTTCCTTAGTGCAGCTCTGAAGCTGCAGGAACCCGTGGAGAAGGGATCCTGGGGTTGAATGATAATGAGTGTTAAATGCTGGAACATGCAGGAGGGTACCTTACTACTTACAAGATTTTACCTTGGTGGTAGGGTTAGTGCACTGCACTCACCACTTGATTTATATGTTGATGAATGAAGTTTCTCTTCAGAAGAGTGATGTGGAAGAGCTGTGTTGCTTATAGGGGATGTGCTGTCAATAGACTGAACTAGGGTATATGAAGCAGTCACGGTAAACCATGGAAAGGTGTGTCTGACTTGGTCGTGGATAATGGACTTCAGGTTTGGTGCTGTACATATGACTACTAGAGAGTGAATGAGGCCATTTCTTCATTAGTTCTGTGTGCCAATTTGCTGATTCAGGAAATGGTAGACATTAGAGAATAATAATTATATATTTTCTCATATTTGATACACTTTTACCCCTATTTTGCAGTAGAAAAGGAGAGGGTGTTTTTAGGACAAATGGAAATAGGGCTGCAAGGATCTGCCTGACCCTGACACCACTGCATTTGATCGGTGCAGATAGTAGTATGATAGGATTTTATCATTTTGCCGGTATGAAAAAATTAGCAGTGAATTACACTGCTTACAGTATAACAAAGTGTTATTATATACAATAAAACTATTGGTTTTAAGTCATAAAACATCCATAGTGGCAACTCACTTGAGACTTGGGCCTTACTCCCCTCCTTTTTTGCACATTATGCTGACACAAACACAAAACTGAAATACATTGTTATAGTGTTAGTAGTGGAAAACATACTTGTGATTTTCATCATATTCTTATAAATATGGGGATGGGGAGAAAGAATACCTCCCATGTATTCCCGCGTGTCTTAGAAGGCAACTAAAGGGGGCGGGAGCGGGTGGCTGGAAATCCCCCTCCTTGAATTTAGATTTCTAAAAGGGGAAACACGAGTCATGTGGAGAGTGCTTATCCTCAAAGGATCGGATTGGGATGTCTGAATGTGTGTGGATGTAACCAAGATGAGAAAAAAGGAGAGATAGGTAGTATGTTTGAGGAAAGGAACCTGGATGTTTTAGCTTGGAGTGAAACAAAGCTCAAGGGTAAAGGGGAAGAGTGGTTTAGGAATGTCTTGGGAGTAAAGTCAGGGGTTGGTGAAAGGACAAGAGCAAAGGAAGGAGTAAGCACTACTACTGAAGTAGGAGATATGGGAATATGTCATAGAGTGTAAGAAAGTAAACTCTAGATTGATATGGGTAAAACTGAAAGTGGAAGGAGAGAGGTGGGTGAATATTGGTGCCTATGCAACTGGTCATGAGAAGAAAGATCATGAGAGACAAGAGTTTGGGAGCAGGTGAGTGAGTGTGTTAGCACCTTTGATGCACGAGACTAGGTTATACTGATGGGTGATTTGATTGCAAAGGTGAGTAATGTGGCAGTTGAGGGAGTATAATTGGGTGTTCAGTGTTGTAAATGGAAATGGTGAAGAGCTCGTGGATTTGTGCTGAAAAAGGACAGGTGATTGGGAATACCTGGCTTAAAAGAGAGATATACATAAGTATATGTATGTGAGTTGGAGAGATGGCCAGAGGGCGCTATTGGATTGTGTTAATTGATAGGCATGTAAAAGAGAGACTTTTGTATGTTAATGTGCTTAGAGGGGCAGCTGAAGGGATGTCTGATCTCTATCTTGTGGAGGCGAAGGTGAATATTTGTAGAGGTTTTTAAAAAAGAAGAGAGAATGTTGGGGAGAAGAGAGCAGTGAGAGTAAGTGAGCTTGGAAAGGAGACTTGTGTGAGGAAGCACCAGGAGAGATTGAGTGCACAATGGCAAAAAGTGAGAGCACATGATGTAAGGGGAAGAATGGGATGTATTTAGTGAAGCAGTGATGGCTTGTGCAAAAGATGCTTGTGGCATGAGAAAGATGGGAGGTGGGCTGATTAGAAAGGGGAGTGAATGGTGAGATGAAGAAGTAAGATTGTCAGTGAAAGAGATGAGAGAGGGGTTTGGACAATTTTTGCAGTGAAGTAGTGCAAATGATGGAAGATGTATAAAAGAAAGCAGCAGAAGGTCAAGAGAAAGGTGCAAGAGGTGAAAAAGAGGGCATATGAGAGCTGGGAGAATAAAAAGATGTGTTGGAAGGAGGTATATAAAGTGTGTAAGACAAGAGAACAAATGGGAACTTCGGTGAAGGGGGCAAATGGGGAGGAAATAACAAGTAGTGATGAAGTAAGTATTTTGAAGGTTTGTTGAATGTGTTTGATGTTAGAGTGGCAGATATAGGGTGTTTTGGTCAGAGTAGTGTGAGAAGTGAGAGGGTCAGGGATAATGGTTTGGTGAACATAGAAGAGGTAGTGAAAGCTTTGCAGAAGATGAAAGCCAGCAAGGTAGCAGGTTTGGATGATATTGCAGTGAAATTTATTAATAAAAAAAAGGGAGTGACTGTGTTGTTTAATGATTGGTAAGGATATTCAGTGTATGTATGGATTATGGTGAAGTTCCTGAGGATTGGCAGAATGCATGCATAGTGCCACTGTACAAAGGCAAAGGGGATAAAGGTGAGTGTTCAAATTACAGAGGCATAAGTTTGTTGAGTATTCCTGGGAAATTAAATGGGAGGGTATTGATTGAGAGGGTGAAGGCATGTATAGAGCATCAGATTGGGGAAGAGCAGCATGGAAGTGGTAGAGGATGTGGATCAGCTGTTTGCTTTGAAGAATTTATGTGAGAAATACTTAGAAAAACAAATGGATTTGTATGTAGTATTTATGGATGTAGAGAAGGCACATGATAGGGTGGATAAAGATGCTTTGTGGAAAGTTTTAAAAGTATATGGTGTGGGAGGTAAGTTGCTAGAAGCAGTGAAAAGATTTTACCAAGGGTGTAAGGTATGTGTGCGAGTAGGAAGAGAGGAAAGTGATTGGTTCCCAGTGAATGTCGGTTTGCGGCAGGGTTGTGTGATGTCTCCATGGTTGTTTAATTTGTTTATGGATGGGGTGGTTAGGGAGGTGAATGCAAGAGTTTTGGAGAGGGGCAAGTATGCGGTTTGTTCTGGATGAGAGGGCTTGGGAAGTGAGTTAGTTGCTGTTCGCTGATAATGCAGCACTGGTGGCTGATTCGGGTGAGAATTAGCTGAAGTTGGTGACTGAGTTTGGTAAAGTGAGTGAAAGAAGAAAGTTGAGAGTAAATGTGAATAAGAGCAAGGTTATTAGGTTCAGTAGAGGTGAAGGACAAGTCATTTGGGAGGTAAGTTTGAATGAAGAAAAACTGGAGGAAGTGTTTTAGATATCTGGGAGTGGCCTTAGCAGCGGATGGAACCATGGAAGCGGAAGTGAGTTGTGTGTGGCAGTGGCGACGGGATTGGATGAAGGCAGCAAGTATGGATATGTACATATATATATATATATATATATATATATATATATATATATATATATATATATATATATATATATATATATATATTTTCTTTTTCTTTCAAACTATTCGCCATTTCCCGCATTAGCGAGGTAGCGTTAAGAACAGATGACTGGGCCTTTGAGGGACTATCCTCACCTGGCCCAATTCTCTGTTCCTTCTTTTGGAAAATTAAAAAAAAAATGAGAGGGGAGGATTTCCAGCCCCCCGCTCCCTCCCCTTTTAGTCGCCTTCTACGAGGGGACGGGAGCGGGGGGCCAGAAATCCTCCCCTCCTTGTATTTTTTAACTTTCTAAAATGGGAAACAGAAGAAGGAGTCACGCGGGGAGTGCTCATCCTCCTCGAAGGCTCAGATTGGGGTGCCTAAATGTGTGTGGATGTAACCAAGATGTGAAAAAAGGAGAGAGAGGTAGTATGTTTGAGGAAAGGAACCTGGATGTTTTGGCTTTGAGTGAAACGAAGCTCAAGGGTAAAGGGGAAGAGTGGTTTGGGAATGTCTTGGGAGTAAAGTCAGGGGTTAGTGAGAGGACAAGAGTAAGGGAAGGAGTAGCAGTACTCCTGAAACAGGAGTTGTGGAAGTATGTGATAGAATGTAAGAAAGTAAATTCTCGATTAATATGGGTAAAACTGAAAGTTGATGGAGAGAGATGGGTGATTATTGGTGCATATGCACCTGGGCATGAGAAGAAAGATCATGAGAGGCAAGTGTTTTGGGAGCAGCTGAATGAGTGTGTTAGTGGTTTTGATGCACGAGACCGGGTTATAGTGTTGGGTGATTTGAATGCAAAGGTGAGTAATGTGGCAGTTGAGGGAATAATTGGTATACATGGGGTGTTCAGTGTTGTAAATGGAAATGGTGAAGAGCTTGTAGATTTATGTGCTGAAAAAGGACTGATGATTGGGAATACCTGGTTTAAAAAGCGAGATATACATAAGTATACTTATGTAAGTAGGAGAGATGGCCAGAGAGCGTTATTGGATTACGTGTTAATTGACAGGCGCGCGAAAGAGAGACTTTTGGATGTTAATGTGCTGAGAGGTGCAACTGGAGGGATGTCTGATCATTATCTTGTGGAGGCTAAGGTGAAGATTTGTATGGGTTTCCAGAAAAGAAGAGTGAATGTTGGGGTGAAGAGGGTGGTGAGAATAAGTGAGCTTGGGAAGGAGACTTGTGTGAGGAAGTACCAGGAGAGACTGAGTACAGAATGGAAAAAGGTGAGAACAATGGAAGTAAGGGGAGTGGGGGAGGAATGGGATGTATTTAGGGAATCAGTGATGGATTGCGCAAAAGATGCTTGTGGCATGAGAAGAGTGGGAGGTGGGTTGATTAGAAAGGGTAGTGAGTGGTGGGATGAAGAAGTAAGAGTATTAGTGAAAGAGAAGAGAGAGGCATTTGGACGATTTTTGCAGGGAAAAAATGAAATTGAGTGGGAGACGTATAAAAGAAAGAGACAGGAGGTCAAGAGAAAGGTGCAAGAGGTGAAAAAAAGGGCAAATGAGAGTTGGGGTGAGAGAGTATCTTTAAATTTTAGGGAGAATAAAAAGATGTTCTGGAAGGAGGTAAATAAAGTGCGTAAGACAAGGGAGCAAATGGGAACTTCAGTGAAGGGCGCAAATGGGGAGGTGATAACAAGTAGTGGTGATGTGAGAAGGAGATGGAGTAAGTATTTTGAAGGTTTGTTGAATGTGTTTGATGATAGAGTGGCAGATATAGGGTGTTTTGGTCGAGGTGGTGTGCAAAGTGCGAGGGTTAGGGAAAATGAGTTGGTAAACAGAGAAGAGGTAGTAAAAGCTTTGCGGAAGATGAAAGCCGGCAAGGCAGCAGGTTTGGATGGTATTGCAGTGGAATTTATTAAAAAAGGGGGTGACTGTATTGTTGACTGGTTGGTAAGGTTATTTAATGTATGTATGACTCATGGTGAGGTGCCTGAGGATTGGCGGAATGCGTGCATAGTGCCATTGTACAAAGGCAAAGGGGATAAGAGTGAGTGCTCAAATTACAGAGGTATAAGTTTGTTGAGTATTCCTGGCAAATTATATGGGAGGGTATTGATTGAGAGGGTGAAGGCATTTACAGAGCATCAGATTGGGGAAGAGCAGTGTGGTTTCAGAAGTGGTAGAGGATGTGTGGATCAGGTGTTTGCTTTGAAGAATGTATGTGAGAAATACTTAGAAAAGCAAATGGATTTGTATGTAGCATTTATGGATGTGGAGAAGGCATATGATAGAGTTGATAGAGATGCTCTGTGGAAGGTATTAAGAATATATGGTGTGGAAGGCAAGTTGTTAGAAGCAGTGAAAAGTTTTTATCGAGGATGTAAGGCATGTGTACGTGTAGGAAGAGAGGAAAGTGATTGGTTCTCAGTGAATGTAGGTTTGCGGCAGGGGTGTGTGATGTCTCCATGGTTGTTTAATTTGTTTATGGATGGGGTTGTTAGGGAGGTGAATGCAAGAGTTTTGGAAAGAGGGGCAAGTATGAAGTCTGTTGGGGATGAGAGAGCTTGGGAAGCGAGTCAGTTGTTGTTCGCTGATGATACAGCGCTGGTGGCTGATTCATGTGAGAAACTGCAGAAGCTGGTGACTGAGTTTGGTAAAGTGTGTGAAAGAAGAAAGTTAAGAGTATAAATGTGAATAAGAGCAAGGTTATTAGGTACAGTAGGGTTGAGGGTCAATTCAATTGGGAGGTGAGTTTGAATGGAGAAAAACTGGAGGAAGTGAAGTGTTTTAGATATCCGGGAGTGGATCTGGCAGCGGATGGAACCATGGAAGCGGAAGTGGATCATAGGGTGGGGGAGGGGGCGAAAATTCTGGGAGCCTTGAAGAATGTGTGGAAGTCGAGAACATTATCTCGGAAAGCAAAAATGGGTATGTTTGAAGGAATAGTGGTTCCAACAATGTTGTATGGTTGCGAGGTGTGGACTATGGATAGAGTTGTGTGCAGGAGGATGAATGTGCTGGAAATGAGATGTTTGAGGACATTGTGTGGTGTGAGGTGGTTTGATCGAGTAAGTAACGTAAGGGTAAGAGAGATGTGTGGAAATAAAAAGAGCGTGGTTGAGAGAGCAGAAGAGGGTGTTTTGAAATGGTTTGGTCACATGGAGAGAATGAGTGAGGAAAGATTGACCAAGAGGATATATGTGTCAGAGGTGGAGGGAACGAGGAGAAGAGGGAGACCAAATTGGAGGTGGAAAGATGGAGTGAAAAAGATTTTGTGTGATTGGGGCCTGAACATGCAGGAGGGTGAAAGGAGGGCAAAGAATAGAGTGAATTGGAGCGATGTGGTATACCGGGGTTGACGTGCTGTCAGTGGATTGAATCAAGGCATGTGAAGCGTCTGGGGTAAACCATGGAAAGCTGTGTAGGTATGTATATTTGCGTGTGTGGACGTATGTATATACATGTGTATGGGGGTGGGTTGGGCCATTTCTTTCGTCTGTTTCCTTGCGCTACCTCGCAAACGCGGGAGACAGCGACAAAGCAAAAAACAAAAAATATATATATATATATATATATATATATATATATATATATATATATATATATATATATATATATATATATATATATATGTGGTTGTCTGGGTGTTTATGTATATACATGTGTATGTGGGGGGGTTGGCCCATTCATCGTCTGTTTCCTTGCACTACCTTGCTAACATGGGTGACGGCGGTTAAGTATAATGAAAAATAATAATAATTTTTGAAATTGCAAGGGGGGCAATTTTGTGTGTGGCAGGGTGGCGATGGGAATGGATGAAGGCAGCAAGTATGAATATGTACATGTGTATATATGTATATCTCTATATATTTATACGTATGTATACGTTGAGTTTTGGAAAGGGGCAAGTATGCAGTCTGTTGTGGATGAGAGAGCTTGGGAAGCGAGTCAGTTGTTGTTCGCTGATGATACAGCGCTGGTGGATGATTCATGTGAGAAACTGCTGAAGCTGGTGACTGAGTTTGGTAAAGTGTGTGAAAGAAGAAAGCTGAGAGTAAATGTGAATAAGAGCAAGGTTATTAGGTACAGTAGGGCTAAGGGACAAGTCAATTGGGAGGTAAGTTTGAATGGAGAAAAACTGGAAGAAGTGAAGTGTTTTACATATCTAGGAGTGGATTTGGCAGTGGATGGAACCATGGAAGTGGAAGTGAATCATAGGGTGGGGGAGGGGGCGAAAGTTCTGGGAGCGTTGAAGAATGTGTGGAAGTCGAGAATGTTATCTCGGAAAGCAAAAATGGGTATGTTTGAAGGAATAGTGGTTCCAACAATGTTATATGGTTGTAAGGCATGGGCTATAGATAGAGTTGTGTGGAGGAGGGTGGATGTGCTGGAAATTATTTGTTTGAGGACAATATATGGTGTGAGGTGGTTTGATTGAGTAAGTAATAATAGGGTGAGAGAGATGTGTGGTAATAAAAAGAGCGTGGTTGAGAGAGCAGAAGAGGGTGTTTTAAAATGGTTTGGTCACATGGAGAGAATGAGCGAGGAAAGATTGACCAAGAGGATATATGTGTCAGAGGTGGAGGGAACGAGGAGAAGTGGGAGACCAAATTGGAGGTGGAAAGATGGAGTGAAAAAGATTTTGAGTGATCGAGGCCTGAAGATGCAGGAGGGTGAAAGGCGTGCAAGGAATAGAGTGCATTGGAACGATGTGGTATACCAGGGTCGATGTGCTGTCAGTGGACTGAACCAGGGCATGTGAAGCATCTGGGGTAAACCATGGAAAGTTGTGTGGGGCCTGGATGTGGAAAGGGAGCTGTGGTTTCGGTGCATTGTACATGACAGCTAGAGACTGAGTGTGAACGAATGTGGCCTTTGTTGTCTTTTCCTAGCGCTACCCTGCGCACATGCGGGGGGAGGGGGTTGTTATTTCATGTGTGGTGGGATGGGGATGGGAATGAATAAAGGCAGACAGTATGAATTATGTACATGTGTATGTATGTATATGTCTATGTGTGTATATGTATACGTTGAGATGTATAGGTATGTATATTTGCATGTGTGGACATGTATGTATAAACATGTGTATGTGGGTGGGTTGGGCCATTCTTGCGCTACCTCGCTAACGCAGGAGACAGCAACAAAGTAAAAAAAGAAATACATTGAAATATATATGTATGTATATGTGCGTATGTGGGCATTTGTGTTTATGCATGTGTATGTGGGTAAGTTGGGCCATTCCTCGTCTGTTTCCTTGCACTACCTCGCTAACGCAGGGGACGGCGGGTAAGTATAATGAATAATTATAATAATTTTTGAAATTTCAAGGTTGAATATGTTTTTTAATAACTTGAAAAATATAAGTTTCCTAGGGTTGCAAGGGAAACCTAACTTAGGTGTTGAGTTACTTATGTATGTAACTTATGTATTATTTTTACTAATGCTTCAGCAAAACACCATTTGATTGCATCCCACCAACTGGCAAAATACAGTTGTGTGAGTTCACCACTGCTACATTATTTAGTACATCCAAAGCAAGTATAGGCATTTCAATATGTCTGGAAGAAATGTATAAGATACTTACAGGAGGACAAAGCTTATGGTTATCACTCTTGAGGTTACAGCGTAAGCACCCTCTCTTGCCCCATTGGGGAGGTAATAGGGTGCTGTCTTTCCATGTAGGATTATTGAGTTCCTCTGCAGAAATTTGCATTATAATGCCAGTTCTTATAAGTTGCCAGTTACTTCTGCTGGTTGATACTTACCTGTAATAGAAGCTTCATTGTTATACAGTGTTGTGATTGGGTATTCCCAGATACTTTGGCTATACCCAAAGTGTACATGTCGGCATACTCCTATCGTGATGCAGCCCCCAACCCCAATTGGTGGGTAATTGGATGCTTATGCCTATATTGCCTATCCAGGCCCCTTTTTCAGAAGAGGACAGTCTCCTCCTGAGATCGATAATCCTGCTGATGAATTGGAAGAGTCAACAACCAGATGGGAGTTATATATGTCATGCAAGGTGAATAGGAAGAAGGTCATCGAGGCTGTGTGCTTACAGTTAGAAGTGCTATCGCTGGCAACCCTTAGGACGTTTACACTAGGCATTGGACCCAAATCCCCCAGATCTGATTGGCATACAGTTATACTTCCCTAACCATATGCAGCCAGGTGAACAGAGGGGCTTGGATTGCCCCTTTCTCTAAGGAACACATGAATCTATAAGGTCTAGGAAGCTGTGCAGCTTGAAATTAGAAATGCTATTGCTGCCAACCCTCTGGGTGTTTACACTGTAGGCACACATTATACTTCCCCAACCACAAGCAGTAAGGTGAACAGAGAGGCTTGGATTGCCCTTTTCTCGAAGGAACACATGAATCTAGGGCTTCATGTTGGGTTTACTGGGAAGACAAACATTGCAGTCATGAAGGACTTAACTACAGTATCAATGGCCACTGAGGTAGGACAACTACAGAAGGAAGAGCTTGTTAAACTTCAATTTCTTAAGGATGCATTGATGTCAAAGTTCATTATGTAAAACCTTCCAATTTAATTCCAGGTACAGTTAGTTAAGGACAATGAACTTTCCACCTTGGTTAGAAGAACTGTGGTTTAGTGATAGGGAGAAGAATCAGATTATAGTTGTCAGGGGTCATTTACAAAAGCTCTACATTTTTAGCTGTTTCCCCTCCAAGATGGGATATTTAATCAGGAGGCCATCTTTTTATGGGAATCGTCAATACTGAGGACACAAAGCTTAGGAGTGTGTCCGTAATGCTAGTTGTGGTTTCTACAGTGCATGCCATGCCTTATTTTTATGCAATTAAGATTGCTCCAAGGTAAGGGGTACCTACCATAGGTGTTTAAACTGCTGACGGACTTGCAGTGCTTGGTTGCTAGTGTGTCCCAGAAGGCCCAGATAGGAACCTAGACTAGACCATCATCAGGGAACTGACAACATGGTCACGGCTACCAAACCACTTATGCTTAACAACAGAGACTTTCCTCTACTTCGGGGGAATATTTCTGGCAAAAAACAATGGAAGGACAGTGGTTTGGTGTGCTACAAATTTAAGGCACTACAGAAGCATAGTGGTGTGGTGTGCTGCAAGCCGAAGATGCAAGAGAAAGATAGTAGTGTGGTTAGCGGCAAACCCAAGGAAACTGTGGTTACCAGTCACTTTCATGTCTTGGAACCACCACTTCACCCATGTCCCAGACATACTCAGGTGCAGCCAGACGTGTTTCTTTACAGTCTGGTGACCTGACAGGATATATTAGAAACTTACATTGAAGAGCAAGTTATACCCATGGAGCCCCAGCATTACACTACAACGTGAAATGCCCAAGGGATTTTGATATATGGAGGGGGTTTTCAGTAACCTAATGAGTTCAGTGAATGATCCAAGGGTTATTAGTATTAATATGGTGCAACAAAACTGGTGTTATAAGGAACCCTCTGATAATGAGTTAAGGTAATGTTTCTGTACTGGACTTTTAAGGGTCCCATTAAATTATTTTTTTTATACATGTCATTTACGAATTAATTTCACATTATGCTTTTATCTTTATGTTCTTGATTTGTTGTTAAGTCTTATGGGGTAGCTTTATTTATAGGTTTAGCAACTAGTTCCTTTCTTTGCACACTGTAGTAAATTAACTTGTATACCTCACATGTTCATGGCACAATTGGGGTGAATAATAAAGTAAATAGAAATGGTGAACAGCTTGTGAGTTGTATTCCAAAAAAGGCCTAGTGACTGGGAATACTTGATTTAAAAAATACAGTAAAGAGTTGGTATGAGGAAAATTGGACACAGACTGGTGAGAACACAGCTTCTTCACAAAATTGTTTGTATACTAGTGAGTTAAATATATATATATATGATACACTTGTGGATATGACCTTAAACTATTATGTTGTGACACCATCCAAATGGGCCCTAAATAACTCTAATGTATCCACAAGATTCAGATTTCAATTTTCAAAAGTTTTCTCTTAGGAGAAAATGATCCCATCCAGTCTGGTAAGGTGCCTCCATTACAGTAATACCAGATGTAAGTGGCTCTGTAGTTATATCGTAATAGCCTCATGTGATCACTGGTTTTATTCTTTTCTTAAATGCATTTTCTGTTTCCCCTTGTTAAGAAGGTTTCAACAGGAACAGATGAAGAAAAGGCATCATTTGCTCGTATCCACACAGCTAATGTGTAATGCAGGGATACCACAGACCTTTATACACAACTAGGTCCCGCAAACCTTTATGTGGTTTCCCGTGGCTGCTTCATATGCCCTGGTTCAGTCCACTGATAGCACATCACCCCCCTGTATACCACATCACTTCATATCACTTTATCGTATGCATGCCTTTCCCCCTCCAGCATTTTCAAAGCATGAGCTCAAAATTTTTTCACACCATCCTTCTATCTCCATTTTGGTCTCCCAGTTCTCCTTGGTTCCTCCTTTTCTGATACATATATCCTCTTTTTCGACTTCTTCTTACTCATTTGTTCCACATGTCCAGACCATTTCAGCACACCCTCTTCAGTTCTCTGAACCATGCACTTCATATTGCCTCACCTCTTTCTTGCCCAATAATTACTTTTTCAATCAACCCTCCTCACACCACATATTGTCTTCAAACAATTCATTTTCAACACAGTCCTTTGTACACTCTTATCTGTAGTCCTTTTTGTTGTTGGTTTGTTAGACGACGGTACGGGGAGACCTGTTTCTACCTCGGCAAGTACATGCATTATGTCGGTTGGCCGTGCGCGTGCGAATCGTAGTATTAGTGTTCGACCCCAATGCCGCCGCCGCAGCAACAACACCAGCAGCAGCAGCATCAGTAGTATACTTCTTCAATGCCATTAGACCCAGTCTAATGATATCCTTGGTCTGTCTTTTCGAAGACATTCTTCTCCATATGGAACCGTCATGGCACCCGCTGCGGCACGGGGGAGACGACGCCTCGCCGTTTATGGCTTTTTCCTATTGTGAGTGCTGCCTGCCTTCCCCCGAGACTTCAATGCAGCACATTTCCTGAGAATTCCACAAGATGGGATTTTCTCCTTGTTTTAAAAAGGGGCGGGATGTTGTGGTGGCACCCGCCCCAGCCAACTTTTATGATGAGACGGTAAGGGGGGACCTAAGCTTCTATCTCGGCGCCTCGGCAAGTACATGCATCATGTCGCTTGACTTTGCGCGTGCGATTCATAGGTCTTAGTGTTCTACCCCAGTGCAGCAGCAGCAGCAAAGGGGGGAAATTGGGTAGAGTTGAGAGCTACAGTTGCTGCTCTAGCCCATCCCAAATACGGATTAACCAAAACCTGATGTGCTGTATCGAACCGTTTGCATACAACTTACGTACCAGCCTGGGTGCCGTGAGTGGCAGAGCAGATTCCTCACTGCGATCCACTAAGGTTTAACCCGGGAAAAGGTTAGGGGATTTGTCACGCCAATCGATGGCAAAAGCCCCTACATAGTAGACATACAGATTAAAAGGATTTGTGTATTTCGCCACCGTAACTGGACTTCCTACGCCGGCATCGAAAGTGAGAGTGAGGAGGAGGAGGCGGCTAGCTGATTGTGTTTGTGTGTGGTATGGAATGCGAAAGCGCGCGGGAGGTAGGGATGTCGGCAGGCCTCCTCCTCCGCCGCCGCCACCCGCCCGCTCCCTCGGTCGGGTATTTACAACCGGCAATCTAGTGAGTGATGTCAAACTCCGCGGACGCAATGTGGGTCGATCGATGATGGTCCACTGATGTTCACCACCACCACCGTGTGTGAGGAAGGGAGCTAGGTGGGTCGGCCGCTCGTCATCGAAAACGAGAATGAGGAGGAGGTTCCTGGCAGGGTGGCTGTCTGGCTCGGTGTGTGAGGAATGCGCCCGGGGAGGGAGAAGGGTCGGCACAGCCGCCGCCGCCGCCGCTCTCTCGCTCCCGCACCTCCTTACCTCAGAGAGGTTAGGTTAGGTTAGGGTTAGGTAGGTTAGGTTGGGTTGGATTAGGTTAGGTTAGGTTAGAGTTGGGTTAGGTTGGATTAGGTTAGGCTTGGGTAAGGCTAGGTTAGGTTAGGGTTGGGTTAGGTTAAGTTAGGTTAGGGTTGGGTTAGGTTACGTTACGTTACGTTAAGCTGGGTTGGGTTCGGTTAGGTTAGGCTAGGTTAGGTTAGGTTTGGTTAGGTTAGGTTAGTTTGGGTTGGGTTGGGTTAGGTTAGGTTAGTTTAGGGTAGGGTAGGTTAGGGTAGGTTAGTTTAGGATAGGTTAGGTCCTTCATTTGGCAGTGGGAAAATATAATTTTCAGATTTCCAGTCATATATCTTGAATAATCATTATACTCAATGACAGTGAATGCAAATATCAACGGCATTACTGGTATTAGAATTTCTTTTGTTTAGCTCTACAATTACAAAGCTAATCTTTACACATACACACGGCTATAAATTTATGCCCTATTTTCAGTAAAATATATGTAAATCTACTGTGTACATGGATCTTGCCAAAATAAGCTTAAACTCACGTATATACGAAATACAACACAGATCCACTATGGACGTTTGGCTTAAAACGATAATCATAGAAAATGGTAAAGAATTTGTAGAATATGGTAAACTTTTAGGGGTAACAAACACTTTATGTATTTTTTAGGGTGTAAGAAGTTGGGATACGTTACTCTATATATATCGAATTGCACATTTACTTACGCTTTATTTATATGCCATCGACTTGTACATTTGCTTATGTTTTATCTATATGCCATCGACTTGTACATTTACTTACGTTTTATTTATATGCCATCGACTTGGTTAGGTTAGGTTAGGTTGGGTTGAGTTAGGTTAGGTTGGGTTAGATTAAGTTAGTTTAGGTTAGGTTAGGTTAGGTTGGGTTAGGTAAGGTTAGGTTAGGTTAGGTTAGGTTTGGTTAGGTTACACCCACATCAGTCCTCTTCAATACAATCGTCAATGCTCAAAATCTTTAGAACTTCGTCCACAATTTCCTTTACCCTCATTCTCCCTGGTAATTCACCAAGAGATATTTCACTTTCCACGGAGCAATTTTGACATTATTAATGTCATTCACGCCCATATATTTGATAAACACAGCCTCAAAACAGACTAAACCGATCAGCGTTATCTTTCTCCTTGTAGTAGGGTATACCAATCACTCCCAGCTAGGTATGGCTGGTCCCTGAGTTGTCGCTCTCGCGAGACCAAATAATTAAATTCCCTGCGTGAAAGATGTTTAGTGGTACTTACCTTATCCTTAAATCCTTATACACAAGTAGGTAAGCCTCTTAGACTTCCGATGGGGCTGAAAACAGAATTTGGAAGCTGACACAAGAGTGTTTATCAAGCCACTCAGTCCATCACACTCACTCTGTTTATAAATGAGATTAAGGCTGAGAAAGAAGGGTAACTCATCAAACTCTTCGCGTGACGACAATGGCGACATATAGCAGCAATAGGAGAATAGTCGTCGGAATCACTTTAGTTTAGTATATCCATAGATAGCAGGACTAGCAAAGGTATTGCTTTAGGCGTCGTCTACACCTTTTAACAAAACGAGCGACGTTCAAATCATGGCTCATAGCGGAACTCGTAGGTTTGACTCATCTTTTTCTATCGACAAGAGATTGCTTAAATACTCACTTACAATTTGCAAAATTCCATAAATGAGTAGGCTATAAGAAAATTCATGTGATTTCCAGCGCAAGTATCATATAGTGCATTGTATCACCTCATGTGCATGTGTCCTTCATTTGGCAGTGGGAAAATATTTTTAGATTTGCAGTCATACATCTGGGCTAATCATTATACTCAATAACAGTGAATGCAAATATCAAAGGCATTACTGGTATTAGAATTTATTTTGTTTAATTCTACAATTACAAAGCTAACCTTTACACATACACACGGCTATATATTTACCTCGTATTTTCAGTAAAATATATATAAATCTGCTGTGTACATAGATCTTGCCAAAATAAGCTTAAACTCACGTATGTACAAAATACAACAAAGATCTACTATGGACGTTTGGCTTGAAATGATAATAATAGAAAATGGTAAAGGTTAGTCATTGTAGAAAATGGTATACTTTTAGGGGTAACAAACAAATGTTATGTATTTTATAGGGTTTAAGAAATTGGGATACATTATATATATCGACTTGTACATTTACTTACGTTTTATCTATATGCCATCGACCTATAAATTAGGTAAGGTTAGGTTAGGTTAGGCAGGAAAACCAAAACAGTCTTGTCATACTTGTACGAATGCCTATGGAGTTCCTTGGTCGTAGGCGCCTTTGTTCTCGTTTTTGTTGCTGGTTTGTTAGACGACGGTACGGGGAGACCTAAGTTTCTACCTCGGCAAGTACATGCATTATGTCGGTTGGCCGTGCGCGTGCGAATCGTAGTATTAGTGTTCGACCCCAATGCCACCGCCGCAACAACAACACCAGCAGCAGCAGCATCAGTAGTATCCTTCTTCAATGCCATTGCACCCAGTCTAATAGATATCCTTGGTCTGTCTTTTCGAAGACATTCTTCTCCATATGGAACCGTCATGGCACCCGCTGCGGCACGGGGGAGACGACGCCTCGCCGTTTATGGCTTTTTCCTATTGTGAGTGTTGCCTGCCTTCCCCGACGCTTCAGTGCAGTACATTTCCTGAGAATTCCACAAGATGGGATTTTCTCCTTGTTTTAAAAAGGGGCGGGATGTTGTGGTGGCACCCGCCCCAGCCAATTGTTATGATGATGGTGATGAGAAGGTAAGGGGGGACCCAAGCATCTGCCTCGGCAAGTACATGCATCATATCGCTTGACTTTGCGCGTGCGATTCGTAGGTCTTAGTGTTCTACCCCAATGCCGCAGCAGCAGCAAAGGGGGGAAATTGGGTAGAGTTGAGAGTTACAGTTGCTGCTCTAACCCATCCCAAATACGGATCAACCAAACCCTGATGTGCTGTATCGAACCGTTTGCATACAACTTACGTACCAGCCTGGGTGCCGTGAGTGGCAGAGCAGATTCCTCACTGCGATCCACTGAGGTTTAACCCGGAAAAAGGTTAGGGGATTTGTCACGCCAATCGATGGCAAAAGCCCCTACATAGTAGACATATAGATTAAGAGTCGTGTATTTCGCCACCGTAACTGGACCTCCTACGCCGGCATCGAAAGTGAGAGTGAGGAGGAGGAGGAGGAGGAGGCGGCTGGCTGGGTGTGTGTTTGTGTGTGGTATGGAATGCGAGAGCGCTCGGGAGGTAGATTAAGAGGAGTTGTGTATTTCGCCACCGTAACTGGACCTTCTACGCCGGCATCGAAAGTGAGAGTGAGGAGGAGGAGGCTAGCTGGGTGTGTGTGTTTGTGTGTGGTATGGAATGCGAGAGCGCGCGGGAGGTAGGGGGGTAAGCCTTCCTCCTCCTCCTCCGCCGTCACCCTCCCGCTCCCTCGCTCGCGTACGACGTTACTAAAACAACCGGCAATCTAGTGAGTGATGTCAAACTCCGCGAACGCGATGTGGGTCGATCGATAATGGTCCACTGATGTTCACCACCACCACCGTGTGTGAGGAAGGGAAGGAGGTGGGTCGGCCGCGCGTCATCGAAAGCAAGAGTTAGGAGGAGGTGGCTGGCTGGCTGGCTGGCTCGGTGTGTGTGGTATGCTCGCGGGGAGGGAGGAGGGTCGGCCGCCGCCGCTCTCTTGCTTAGGTTAGGTTTAACTCTTTTTCGCCACTGTAACTGGACCTCCTACGCCGGCATCGAAAGTGAGGAGGAGGAGGAGGAGGCTGGCTGGGTGTGTGTTTGTGTGTAGTATGGAATGCGAGAGCGCGCAGGAGGGGGGGGGGGGTGTCGTCCGGCCTTTTCCTCCTCCGCCGCCACCCGCCCGTTCCCTCGCTCGCGCACTACTTACTAAAACAACAACCGGCAATCTAGTGAGTGATGTCAAACTCCGCGGACGCAATGTGAGTCGATCGATAATAGGCCACTGATGTTCATCACCACCACCGTGTGTGAGGAAGGGAGGGAGGTGGGTCGGCCGCGCGTCATCGAAAGCGAGAGTGAGAAGGTGACTGTCAGTCTGGCTGGCTTGGTGTGTGTGGTATGTGCGCGGTAAGGGAGGAGGGTTGGCCGCCGCCGTGCCGCCGCTCTCGCTTGTTGTTAGGATAGGTTAGGTTAGGTTAGGTTAGGATAGGCTCGGCTAGGTTAGGTTAGGTTAGGTTAGGTTAGGTCGAGGTGGTGTGCCAAGTGAGAGGGTTAGGTAGAATGATTTGGTAAATAAAGAATAGGTAGTAAAAGCTTTGCGGAAGATGAAAGCCGGCAAGGCGGCAGATTTTGGATGGTATTGCAGTGGAATTTAGTAAAAAAGGGGGTGACTGTATTGTTGACTGGTTGGTAAGGCTATTTAATGTATTTATGATTCATGGTGAGGTGCCTGAGGATTGGTGGAATGCTTACATCGTGCCATTGTACAAAGGCAAAGAGGATAAGAGTGAGTACTCAAATTACAGAGGCATAAGTTTGCTGAATATTCCTGGGAAATTATACGGGAGGGTATTAATTGAGAGGGCGAAGGCATGTACAGAGCATCAGATTGGGGAAGCGCAGTGTGGTTTCAGAAGTGGTAGAGGATGTGTGGATCAGGTGTTTGCTTTGAAGAATGTATGTGACAAATACTTGGAAGAGCAAATGGATTTTTATGTAGCATTTATGGATCTGGAGAAGGTATATGACAGAGTTGATAGAGATGCTCTGTGGAAGGTTTTAAGAATATATGGTGTGGGAGGCAAGTTGTTAGAAGCAGTGAAAAGTTTTTATCGAGGATGTAAGGCATGTGTACGTGTAGGAAGAGAGGAAAGTGATTGGTTCTCAGTGAATGTAGGTTTGCGGTAGGGGTGTGTGATGTCTCCATGGTTGTTTAATTTGTTTATGGATGGGGTTGTTAGGGAGGTGAATGCAAGAGTTTTGGAAAGAGGGGCAAGTATGCAGTCTGTTGTGGATGAGAGAGCTTGGGAAGTGAGTCAGTTGTTGTTCGCTGATGATACAGCGCTGGTGGCTGATTCATGTGAGAAACTGCAGAAGCTGGTGACTGAGTTTGGTAAAGTGTGTGAAAGAAGAAAGCTGAGAGTAAATATGAATAAGAGCAAGGTTATTAGGCACAGTAGGGTTGAGGGACTATTCAACTGGGAGGTAAGTTTGAATGGAGAAAAACTGGAGGAAGTGAAGTGTTTTAGATATATGGGAGTGGATTTGGCAGCGGATAGAATCATAAAAGTGGACGTGAATCATAGGGTGGGGGAGGGGTCGAAAGTTCTGGGGGCATTGAAGAATGCGTGGAAGGCAAGAACATTATCTTGGAAAGCAAAAATGGGTATGTTTGAAGGAGTAGTGGCTCCAACAATGTTATATGGTTGCAAGGCGTGGGCTATAGATAGAGTTGTGCGTAGGAGGTTGGATGTGCTAGAAATGAGTTGTTTGAGGACAATATGTGGTGTGAGGTGGTTTAATCGAGTAAGTAATAATAGGGCAAGAGAGATGTATGGTAATAAAAAGAGTGTGTTTGAGAGAGCAGAAGAGTGTGTTTTGAAATGGGTTGGTCACAGGGAGAGAATGAGTATGGAAAGATTGACAAAGAGGATATATGTGTCAGAGGTGGAGGGAATGAGGAGAAGTGGGAGACCAAATTGGAGGTGGAAAGATGGAGTGAAAAAGATTTTGAGCGATCGGGGCCTGAACATGCAGGAGGGTGAAAGGCGTGCAAGGAATAGAGTGAATTGGAACGATGTGGTATACCGGGGTCGACGTGCTGTCAATGGATTGAACCAGGGCATGTGAAGCGTCTGGGGTAAACCATGGAAAGTTCTGTGGAGCCTGGATGTGGAGAGGGAGCTGTGGTTTCGGTGCATTATTACATGACAGCTAGAGACTGAGTGTGAACGAATGTGGCCTTTGTTGTCTTTTCCTTGCGCTACCTCGCGCATATAAGGGGGGAGGGGGTTGTTATTTCATGTGTGGCGGGGTGGGGATGGGAATGAATAAAGGCAGACATTATGAATTATGTACATGTGTATATATGTATATGTCTGTGTGTGTATGTATATGTATACGTTGAGATTTATAGGTATGCATATTTGCTTGTGTGGACGTGTATGTGGGTGGGTTGGGCCATTTTTTCTCTTGTTTCCTTGCGCTACCTCGCTAACGCGGGAGACAGCGACAAAGCAAAATGAATAAATAAATAAAAATAGATAGTATTGTAGCTTATGTATCGTCCAGCATGGTCGCTGGTTATGAGTCAACCTGAAAGATGACATGGTTTTTTGAGGAGGCAGATGTTATGTATTCAATTTTTTGTACCTTGAAAAAGAATGTTTTTGTTTTGTATAATTCATATATATTTATTTATTTATTTATTCATTTATTTTGCTTTGTCGCTGTCTCCCGCGTTAGCGAGGTAGCGCAAGGAAACAGACGAAAGAATGGCCCAACCCGCCCACATACACATATATATACATACACGTCCACACACGCAAAAATACATACCTATACATCTCAATGTACACATATATATATACACACACAGACATATACATATATACACATGTGCATAATTCATACTGTCTGTCTTTATTTGTTCCCATCGCCACCTCGCCACACATGGAATAACTACCCCCTTCCCCCTCATGTGTGCGAGGTAGCGCTAGGAAAAGACAACAAAGGCCCCATTCGTTCACACTCAGTCTCTAGCTGTCATGTAATAATGCACCGAAACCACAGCTCCCTTTCCACATCCAGGCCCCACACAACTTTCCATGGTTTACCCCAGACGCTTCACATGCCCTGGTTCAATCCATTGACAGCACGTCGACCCCGGTATACCACATCGTTCCAATTCACTCTATTCCTTGCACGCCTTTCACCCTCCTGCATGTTCAGGCCCCGATCACTCAAAATCTTTTTCACTCCATCCTTCCACTTAAAATTTGGTCTCCCACTTCTCCTCGTTCCCTCCACCTCTGCCACATATATCCTCTTTGTCAATCTTTCCTCACTCATTCTCTCCATGTGACCAAACCATTTCAAAATACCCTCTTCTGCTCTCTCAACCACACTCTTTATTTCCGCACATCTCTCTCACCCTTACATTACTTGCTCGATCAAACCACCTCACACCACATATTGTCCTCAAACCTCTCATTTCCAGCACATCCACCCTCCTGCGCACAACTCTATCCATAGCCCACGCCTCGCAACCATACAACATTGTTGGAACCACTATTCCTTCAAACATACCCATTTTTGCTTTCCGAGATAATGTTCTCGACTTCCACACATTCTTTAAGGCTCCCAGGATTTTCGACCCCTCCCCCACCCTATGATTTACTTCCGCTTCCATGGTTCCATCCGCTGCCAGATCCACTCCCAGATATCTAAAACACTTTACTTCCTCCAGTTTTTCTCCATTCAAACTCACCTCCCAACTGACTTGACCCTCAACCCTACTGTACCTAATAACCTTGCTCTTATTCACATTTACTCTTAACTTTCTTCTTTCACACACTTTACCAAACTCAGTCACCAGCTTCTGCAGTTTCTTACATGAATCAGCCACCAGCGCTGTATCATCAGCGAACAACAACTGACTCACTTCCCAAGCTCTCTCATCCACAACAGACAGCATACTTGCCCCTCTTTCCAAAACTCTTGCATTCACCTCCCTAACAACCCCATCCATAAACAAAGTAAACAACCATGGAGACATCACACACCCCTGCCGCAAACCTACATTCACTGAGAACCAATCACTTTCCTCTCTTCCTACACGTACACATGCCTTACATCCTCGATAAAAACTTTTCACTGCTTCTAACAACTTGCCTCCCACACCATATATTCTTAAAACCTTCCACAGAGCATCTCAATCAACTCTATCATATGCATTTTCCAGATCCATAAATGCTACATATAAATCCATTTGTTTTTCTAAGTATTTCTCACATACATTCTTCAAAGCAAACACCTGATCCACACATCCTCTACCACTTCTGAAACCACACTGCTCTTCCCCAATCTGATGCTCTGTACATGCCTTCACCCTTTCAATCAATACCCTCCCATATAACTTACCAGGAATACTCAACAAACTTATACCTCTGTAATTTGAGCACTCACTCTTATCCCCTTTGCCTTTGTACAATGGCACTATGCAAGCATTCCGCCAATCCTCAGGCACCTCACCATGAATCATACATACATTAAATAACCTTACCAACCAGTCAACAACACAGTCACCCCTTTTTTAATAAATTCCACTCCAATACCATCCAAACCCACTGCCTTGCCGGCTTTCATCTTCCGTAAAGCTTTTACTACCTCTTCTCTATTTACCAAATCATTTTCCCTAACCCTCTCACTTGGCACACCACCTCGACCAAAACACCCTATATCTGCCACTCTATCATCAAACACATTCAACAAACCTTCAAAATACTCACTCCATCTCCTTCTCACCTCACCACTACTTGTTATCACCTCCCCATTAGCCCCCTTCACTGAAGTTCCCATTTGCTCCCTTGTCTTATGCACTTTATTTACCTCCTTCCAAAACACCTTTTTATTCTCCCTGAAATTTAATGATACTCTCTCACCCCAACTCTCATTTGCCCTCTTTTTCACCTCTTGCACCTTTCTCTTGACCTCCTGCCTCTTTCTTTTATACCTCTCCCACTCATTTGCATTTTTTTTCCCTGCAAAAATCGTCCAAATGCCTCTCTCTTCTCTTTCACTAATACTCTTACTTCTTCATCCCACCACTCACTACCTTTTCTAATCAACCCACCTCCCACGCTTCTCATGCCAGAAGCATCTTTTGCGCAAGCCATCACTGCTTCCCTAAATACATCCCATTCCTCCCCCACTCCCCTTACCTCCTTTGTATAATGTCCCATAATATACCGTTAACTTTTTTCTTACAGACTTAAAGAATGTTATAAGTTTTCTATTCTTTTATTATGTCACTGACTTTATTTAATATTATAAATTACTATTAAAGTTTTGCTTAAATTATAATTGTTACATTTCTGTACAAAAAAGTGCTTGTTTTGCTAAAACAGTAATTTTGGGAGCTGGAGCTATGGTGTTCAAACGCACATTCGCTCTCTCTGCTCGTTGCTTGTTAGTTGGGTAAACGTTCGCGCTGGCTTCTCTGCAGAATCAGGTTGTATTTGCCCTTCTTGTTGTCATTAGCCCTTGATTGATTGTCATATTCAAAGATAAGGATATAGGCTTTATCTTGAGAATGAAAGAACAATGTCTGTGGACAGATGTAAATATTTAATTAGGATAAATGTTTCCGTTATAGTCCACCTCGACGTCGGTCATGTGTTCAGATCATAACTTGTTTTTTGTTTCTTTCAAGATGTTTTTGCTGATTGTTTATCTACCGAAACAGTTATATCAGGGCATAATCCTGGGCTAATGTGTGTTAAGGGGTCAAAACCTACCGTATTCGAAGGCGATTAGTAACGTGACACTGAGGATGGAGATGTGGTGTGTGAAACCATTAAGCGCGTCGTAAACAGGATCCTCCTGAATCTTGTGTCGCGACTTTTACCACAGTTTCGGTAGAGAGATGACACGCAATAGTACAATATCTTCTGTGGTTTTCAGTGTCAGCGTTTTTTATGTTTCTCGTATGTAATTTGGAATATCTTATTTCCCTGTCTGATAGGAGAGCCTGTAGTACATGAAACGTAACCCTAAATTAGTTCCTAGATAAGCTCTTCCTATCATTGGAACACCTTATACTAGTCTCTACGTTTCTAGATAGCACGCGCGACACACAGCAATACAGAAAGATTATGTATATCTGTGTTTGAGTCTCTTATAGATTAAGATAAAACTATACGTCTGCCTCTACATCATATCTTACCGCTTGGCAAGCATAAGTTGAACCGATCTTAAGGGTCAACCACTTGCTTTCAAGAACTTCCCTCATTTTAAGAAGATGTGGCAACCGTCGCTAGGGAAATGAAATCATAAACAAGCATGCTGGCCATAGGGGGATTTGAGCCTGTAGTTCAGGTGGTGTCACCACTCTGTCTATACAGAGCCACCTTATTATCGTGATAGGTATTTCGACGACGCAGGTAGCTATAATAACTAGACCTCCGTCCCTTGCAGAGCTAGACTACGCTATTGTCCAAGACAATATGTTTGCCAGATGGCGTCCTAGCTACGTCTCTTCGTTGTATATCAACTGACTGTTATATTTCTCTTGTATCTTCCTTGATGATGTGACTATTACACGAAAGTGCACTTGGGAACTTACCGTGTTTCATTTTCCCCGTGGACTCGTAGGAGTATATATATATATATATATATATATATATATATATATATATATATATATATATATATATATATATATATATATTTTTTTTTTTTTTTATTATAAGAGTTTTGGAAAGAGGGGCAAGTATGAAGTCTGTTGGGGATGAGGGAGCTGGGAAGTGAGTCAGTTGTTGTTCGCTGATGATACAGCGCTGGTGGCTGATTCATGTGAGAAACTGCAGAAGCTGGTGACTGAGTTTGGTAAAGTGTGTGAAACAAGAAAGTTAATAGTAAATGTGAATAAGAGCAAGGTTATTAGGTACAGTAGGGTTGAGGGTCAAGTCAATTGGGAGGTAAGTTTGAATGGAGGAAAACTGGAGGAAGTAAAGTGTTTTAGATATCTGGGAGTGGATCTGGCAGCGGATGGAACCATGGAAGCGGAAGTGAATCATAGGGTGGGGGAGGGGTCGAAAATCCTGGGAGCCTTAAAGAATGTGTGGAAGTCGAGAACATTATCTCGGAAAGCAAAAATGGGTATGTTTGAAGGAATAGTGGTTCCAACAATGTTGTATGGTTGCGAGGCGTGGGCTATGGATAGAGTTGTGCGCAGGAGGGTGGATGTGCTGGAAATGAGATGTTTGAGGACAATATGTGGTGTGAGGTGGTTTGATCGAGTAAGTAATGGAAGGGTAAGAGAGATGTGTGGAATAAAAAGAGCGTGGTTGAGAGAGCGGAAGAGGGTGTTTTGAAATGGTTTGGTCACATGGAGAGAATGAGTGAGGAAAGCTTGACCAAGAGGGTATATGTGTCGGAGGTGGAGGGAACGAGGAGAAGTGGGAGACCAAATTGGAGGTGGAAAGATGGAGTGAAAAAGATTTTGAGTGATCGGGGCCTGAAAATGCAGGAAGGTGAAAGGAGGGCAAGGAATAGAGTGAATTGGATCGATGTGGTATACCGGGGTCGACGTGCTGTCAATGGATTGAATCAGGGCATGTGAAGCGTCTGGGGTAAACCATGGAAAGTTGTGTGGGGCCTGGATGTGGAAAGGGAGCTGTGGTTTCGGGCATTATTGCATGACAGCTAGAGACTGAGTGTGAACGAATGGGGCCTTTGTTGTCTTTTCCTAGCGCTACCTCGCACACATGAGGGGGGAGGGGGATGTTACTCCATGTGTGGCTAGGTGGCGATGGGAATGAATAAAGGCAGACTGTGAATTGTGTGCATGTGCATATATGTATGTGTCTGTGTGTGTATATATATATGTGTACATTGAGATGTATTGGTATGTATATTTGCGTGTATGGACGTGTATGTATATACATGTGTATGGGGGTGGTTTGGACCATTTCTTTCGTCTGTTTCCTTGCGCTACCTCGCAAACGCGGGAGACAGCGACAAAGCAAAATAATAACATATGTATGTGTGTGTGTGTGTGTGTGTGTGTGTGTGTGTGGGTGTGTACATGAGTTATAAGTGACAGTATAGAGAGTATAAGTATAAGAGAGTATAAGTGACAGTTTTGTGGTAAATACACGAAATTATGTCGAGACCAAGTGACCTGTAAATTGCAGGCCAGGGTGGCAATGCCGAGGTATTGGCTGGTCGTGCTGAAGGCTTGTGAAGACGACCATGTCCAGGGTAAGGAGCCACAGTGTAATCATCCTCTTATTAAGCTACTAATTCTTCAGATATCTTGGACGTATTTTTGGGTTCGTGATCTCAAATATAATGCCATGTGTGTGTGAGTTTTTAAAAAGGTAGTATGTTCATCAGATTGCGTTCATATTTGTGTGCCTGTATTTGTGTTCTTGTTTATCATTGTTTTTTTTTTTTTTTTACTGTGAATGATATTTGTGTTTGTTTACCTGTCAATATGCATGCATGTATTAATGTATACAGATGTGTTTGCGAGCGTCTGAAAATCCGTGTGGCACCAGAAACACGTATTAATGGTATATTAGGCGTAATTCGAAGCATACTCGCATCATTTTATGATATGTTTTGTAGCACTTTACATAAGTACGATAATTTTCATATCTTGCATCAAAACATTACTGAAGGATGCAAAATTGTGGGAGCGATTACGTCTCCATTCCCCTAGGGTGATGCATCTCACTGGCATGATTAACGCAGGTCCTACTGAGATTGAGATGAGGCCTTTTGTTATTTTCCTTTGGCAATTATATACCCGCCTCATATTTTATTCCCAAGACCGTCATGCCGACGCGCAAGGCTGTGTAATAGTCTGTAATAGTCACCTCGCTAGTCTACTTAATTCGACATAGACACATTAACAAATTGGGAGAAATGTGCTTAATTCGGGACTCTATTATTGTTCTGGCATTTATTCTGCATGGCTCCGTTTACTAGCTTTATATTTTTCAGTCAATAGTTTTTCTCCAATATTGTTTATGCGTTTATGCAGGTTTGTCTCCTTTCAAATCATAACGTGCTGAAAAGATATCCTGATGTAATTTTTTTTTTGTGGTATGAAACTCGGGAAAGATCCCAGCTTTCCAGGAGATATTCTTATACACTTTGGCGATAATTTTCTCTCAGACACTATCGTTAATCAAGGGGACGCCATCATTCTTGTATTGAATAACACACAAACTCTTGTATCTGAGAACATGATTAATCTCGTACGTCTCCCAGAGATACTGAACTGGTTGGTGTGTTGGTCGCGCCCCGGGCCACTGTGACGTTGTGGTAAGCACGTCAAGCTCATCTGCCTGGCTTATTATTCAGTACTGGTGGATGATTGTTTTCTCATGACCCGTGTTATCATGCGCCCGCTACGAAGTAATTAGAGGGTATATTGCTTTATTACACCTGTTTGTCTGTGTTCCTCCCGAGTGAGGGTGGTATAATTTGTATAATCAACGCTCTCGCTTACGATTACGATTGTCAGTTGAATAAAATGGAACTATACTGATTTGTGACATGGAAATCATAAACGGTGATATATAATGATTTTGTTTACGCGTTTACCCGTGTTAGTAAGTACGGTACCTGTTATGTGTACCCGCCTTCCCACACAGGTATTCTTACTAGGATTCAGCTGAAATTTTGTTAAGTGCATCATATGTATATTAAACATGCATGTGAAGTTATAGTGGCATTAGAAAGGACTTGCAGAAACTTCCATGATACTTTTTCCAGCTATATTACGTTGCGCAGTATCTATCTATTTGGTGTAGTCAGTTCCTCTTACAGTTATTTATAGATTAAAATGAAACTTTTTATATATAATTCTGATGGCCATTGGTGAACTTGTCCAAAAATTGTCATGAGCTGCACATAAACACTTCCCACTCCTTTGTGTTAAATAAGAAATAAGATATTAGTGTTCTTTAAATAGACAGACTTGTAACTTCACTTGAATAACCGTACTCACTCACTACAATAAGTGTAGCCTGTGCACACACTGGAGGTACTCGTGTAGTTACGACATGCTCGTCTCCGTTTTAAACCTGACATCAGGAAAGTTTTGAGAGACTGGTGCCTTTTCTGTGTCTATTTCTCTCTCTTGCTTATCTTGCAGACTTGTTTACTGGTGCCCCGCGATAGGGAGATTGTGCCAGGAATGATGAAGAAAAGACCTCATTCCCTCACATACATCCTTAACTTTGGTGCGTAATGCACCGAAACCATGGCCCCATGTCCACAGCCAGGCCCCACAGACCTTTACGCGGTTTCTCCTCCTGCTTCATATGCCTTAGTTCAGTCCATGGACACCACGTCGTCACCTGTATACCACATATTTCCCATGCACTGTATCCTGTGCACGCCTTTTCACCATCCTCCATATTCTGGCTCCGCTCACTCAAAATCTTTTTTCGCTCCAACCTTACATCTTCACTTTGATCTCCCTTCTCTTGTCCTCTCCACTTTTGCCACATATATCCTGTATGTCAACCTTTCCTCGCTTATTCTCTCTACATATCCAAAGTCTTTCAGCACACCCTCTTCAGCACTCTCAACCACACTCCTCTAGTACCACACCTCTTTCTTACCGTATCAACGCTTCTCACACCACAAGTTATCCTGAAACATTTCATTTCCAAACATCCACCCTCTTTCGTGTGTTCTCATACAGCATCGTTGGCGCTACCAGTGCCTATACAAACGATGATAGGAAAGTGACTGCTGCAACCAATAGAAAAATGGATAACCAAAGTACGTATTGGCAACTGTGGCCACCTCTCCTGCCCACTATGGTCGTTACGCATATCCTTATTCTTCTTGGGCAACAAGTATTAATCATTAATACACATTAACGGCAGTATATTGTTTCACTCATCCTGGTGTTAGGTAGGTGCGAAGTTTCTCCTTGATATCTTCTCCCAGTACATATATGGTCAATGACAGGAGTACAGGCTTTTATAGTTCCCATCTTTCAGTTGACGTATTGGAAATCTAACTTACTTGCTTTTCTTCCAGTCTGCTTTATCATTTATCTGTTAGCAGTACAGTATATGCATTTTTTTAACCTTGTTATGTAACATATTTTGATCACTACTGTCTTTTCTGCGTGTATTATCCTTATGTTGTTGATCAGTCATATGATTATAATTATTTATCCCTCATCCGCAATCTCTGTATTGGATATTTTTCTCTGTCTTCTAATTTCATTTCTCTCCAAATTTTTCCCAATTATTTGATATATTATGAATAATGAAATCAACAAGTCACACACTGTACTGCAATTAACAGCATAAGCACACAGACCTTACCAATCTCCACTACATATATAGGATTTCAATAACCACCTGCATACCACATGAATTATGGATAACAAAGATTGGCTTTGATTGATATAGCATTACAGTAAGCACTGCAGGCATAGACCTACACTGTAAAATTCAAAAGCATGCACTTACTGAACGCCCAACAAACCAGGAAGCGTCGTGTTTCAGTTTGGAGGATGTCTGTCCAGTCACGTAATTTCTTTGATAAAAAATGATGACTGCAGACCCTGTAGCTTCGGTGCAACTTTTCTGCTCTCGCATTCATAATATAAGGCACACAGACAGCATACTGCCACACGAATCACCCGCAGAAACAGTTACCGCAATCGGGAATTCTTCCCAATTAAGAGGTTAACAAATATGAATAAACGAAAATTCCCATGGTATCACATATTCACAGCTACCGGTTAGGCCTATTCTAGATTGTTACTCCTGGGTTATTGGTCAATAAACGTACGTTAAGAGCAAACAATAGCACTTACCGATCGTTTTCTTTCATATATTGAGTGTGTGTGTGTGTGTGTGTGTGTGTGTGTGTGTGTGTGTGTATTCTGCTCACAACACAGCAGTGAGAACGTCCGACCATGTTTCCTTGCTTTCAGATTGAGGTGTACATGAGAAAAAGCCATTTCGTCTCGCATTATTTTTGAAAAATATACAATTGTAGTCCCTTTTTGCAGATCAGTTCATTGGTATATATCCTGAATGAAATGTATATATGTATGTACATGATGGTGTTTCACAAGTTATAAAGTTATTTTTTTTGGGTTAGAGTAAAATTATGAAAGACGAGTTATGGTCATGGCAAAACTGTATTTCTGAAACATGTACTTTGTATACGTGCAGACGAAAACTTAGGCGCCAGCCATCGCCACCTACATTCAATACGCAGCAATATCGTACTCTGAGGTTCCAGTTAGCATTAAAGGTCCTTTATAGCTTACCTATCATCTGTTTTTAGGCATTGGGAGCTACTATACCTTCAAGAATACCCATTTTCACCTTCCCAAAGGTCGCTTCGCTTTCCACACTTTGCTCGGTGTTCCCAGAACATTCACCCACTCACCCACCTTGTGACTCATCTCCACTTCCAAGGTTCCATTCGCTGTCCCAGGTATCTAAAACACCCCACTTTCTCCTTTTTTTGCAATTGAAACTCGCACTTCAGGTAACCTGTCTCTTTGTACTGCTAAACCTGAATAACCATGCTTTTATCCACATTTGCTCTCACGTTTCTACTTTCATACACTCTCCCAAACTCTGACACCAACTTCTGCAGTTTCCCATGCGAATGTGTCTCGCTCTCATATCTTTTTCGGTTACTTCTGATAGATATTCCCCTGGACACTCTCCATGTCAGTGCTGAGTGCGATATGTCTGTTCATAGTGCCCACACCACACCAGCTTTATCACTTTCCATTCCTCCCAGTAACCTTGGTAACGTGATTACTTGTGTCATTACTGTGTTCGTAGTTATGTCGCTCCTTGTTGTTTAAGCATCACCTTGAGGGGTATCCTGCTGCTTGTGATGTCATGGTCCAGGTGTCTGGTCCTTTCTTAAGGACAGGGACGGTGTAACCTGATATATGGTTATCTTTGCATCGAGAGGAAAATGAGGAACTATGAGGATCAGATACAGGGCTCATGAGTCTTGACTTTACTTAGAAATTCTTTGTTATTATTCAGTGCATCTGAAACGAGGTTCATGGCACGATCTAGGGTGAACCTAAAACAAAGGTCGAAGCAAGGTTCTTTAGTGAATCTGAAGGTTCATGGTGGGATCTTGGGTGAACCTGAAGTAAAGTTCGCAGCAAGGTTCATTAGTGAACCTGAAGTAAGGTTCATAATGGGATCTTGGATAAACCTTAAGCAAAATTATTAGCTGGGTTTAGCAGTGAACCCGAAGCACGGATTGCACCTGGGTTAATGACTCGTCGTTGTTGGAATGTTGACGGTGCGAACCCGACACTGTCAGGCCGGGTTTCACAGCTGGACATTGGCAAAAAAAAAAAAAAAAAAAAAGGCTAACGTCAGAATTTACTACTACAAGGAATATATAACCTCGTAAAAACAACAAGGTTCAGTTTCTCTTAATTTCACAACTGCATGTGATGCTGTAATCATACATAAGGATTCGCCAATAATGAACTGTACAAATAAGAGATACGTTATTGTAAGGTCTTGCTATTGGTTCATCCTCCGTATCGAAGCATCAGTCAACACGCGGTGGGCGGGCTAGTTCAGGCGTCATCAATATTGTACTGATGGAAGATTGATTGTCTTATTTATCTGAGTCCTGGAGAACTCGTTTGTTAATTGTGCTCTTTAGTTTATCTCATTTATGAATAAAAAGTTTGACGTACTACCGTGTAATTGTACCTTGACGATAAGAGGTAGTTAGAGCAGTCGTTGTCGCCCAGCAAATGTAAACAAAGCATTGTGGCCGATGATTGGTGCAGCTGAAGACTCTCTCCCATAATGCCACCACCGCTGCCGGTACTCCAGATAGAAGTTTGTGGAACCTCTTTTACCATAGGGTTAACGTCTGCTAGACGAGCGGGTCGCGGTGTGTGTTGATGTCTGTGTTTGTCGAGAAGTATATTCAAACGGCTGCTTTGGGAAACACCTGATCGTGTGGAAGTGTGCAGAGAATATGTACTGACAACAGCCTAAGTGAGAGTAATGTTTGTGCTGGTATTACATCTGCCAGTACCAGGACTCGTGTTCGTTGCAGGATGTAGCAGGTCAGTGATGTGTGGACACGTTGGGCTCGAACTATCTACGTAAATTTGATGTACACTTTGGTAAATATTTAGATCTGAGTTTATATGGTGTGAGGAATATTACTATAATTATCGTTCATACGTGCCACACGGAGTTTGACGAATATGTTACGATTTCTAAGTAAGAATTGTTTACGTTCGGTCGTATAATGAAATGTTACCCGTGTCTTTGCCTTGTACCACCACATCCAAAAGGTATTTAAGGGTTATATGTGTATAGGATTATCTAGTTTCATAATTTTGAAGATGCCTATTTCAGCAAGTAGGTTAACATTAACGCCATTATTATAACTAAGTTTCCTTATAAAGTTTCACAGGTTTTTCTTGAACCTTTACAATACAAATAACCAAGAAATTTTATATTTTTCTTGATTCTAATATATTTCTCTCATTTTTCAGGTATGTTTTGTGTACAATATTTTCGTGTGAGGGTCGTCCGTAATACTCGAACATTTCTGTTGATTCATCATGCTAGAATTTCGCCCACGTCCAGGTGAGATCCTTGATATATTCTGGGAAACATTTTTTTTCCGCTTATCCATGGAGTTTTTATTTGATTATATTTTTACTTGATTTTCGTCTTTCGGTGTTGATTTCCTCCACTAGTCTTTCTGTAGCTAGTTGTTTGGTCATTTGGGTATTTACGCTAATTTTTTTTCTAAAAAATTTCTGATCGATCCAGACTTGCTGCATTCAGATCTGGCTTTCAAAGTCATGTAGGACGTCATTATTTTACGCAGTGCATAAGTTGACTGGAAACGTTACCATTTTCTAATATATAGATTTATGTAACGACCAAAGAAAAACAATGCAGTTATCCATGAACGCATTATATTCATGGTTATTCACAGATAATGTAACCTAACAACGTGCGGTGCCCACTATCTATCGTGGTCTCCCATCTTCACACCAAAATACAATTAGTAGAAGATTATCACTAGGTGTGATATTTGTCTTGTTTGTGATTTAGGCGTAAAAACTCCATTTACACAGCAGAAATTGTCCTGTCCATTGATGTAAGATCTTGCTTGGAAGCCTTTTTCGTTCTGAAAGTGAAAGTAACAGTAAGCGCAATAAGATATAGCAAACCATTGAACACAACACATCGGTTTTCATGTACAGTAACAAAATCCTGCTTTGCTGTCCATTACCTCCTCGCTGCCACAACACTCGGTGAGTGCATGAGGGAAGCGCCACAGGGCTGCTTCAGTTGTCATAAAGCGCAGGACGTATTAAGTATTTGAGTCGCGTTGTTTCTTTATTTTTCATTTTTGATGTCTGTTAAAATTGTATGTAGGAACTTCGTTTATGCTATTTTTTTTTTTTTTAACTATTATTGTCATCGTTATTTCTGGGAGAAACAACGCAGTATTATAATCCGGAGCAGTTCGTCTTGTTTAAATACGGAAATGACGTAAAAAAAAAGTGTACAAGACTTGAGTTCCACACAGTGGGTGGGGTGTTTGGGCTTTAGAGAGAGAGAAATACTGGATTACAAATATATAAACTGACACACCACCGTCCTACCTTAACCTAACGTAACTTGAAACGTAATCAATCTCAGCCTAACTTAACCGTAACATTACGAAGCCTAACGACCCATAACAAGACCAAACACAATTTAGTCTTAACGTTACGAAGCCTAACGTTCTTTAACTTAGCCAAGCGTTACCTAAAGATTACCGCTAGTAAGAAAATTAACGATTATCAAACCTTATCAAACCTATTGTAACAATTTCCTACCCATAACGTAGGAACCACTAAGAAACTTGCCTTATTGTGAATGATGCAACATGGAGGAGGAATTGATTGAATCGGTAACTCGTCCTGAAAATGATCTGATACAAAGACTGCCAGATATCCGACTGCGGGTTTTCTATAGACAGAACATTCGCCCGATTGTTTACATTATAGTACTGTTATTTTCCTTTCTGCCATATTTGTTTCTTATAACTGACCTCGGAAAAGTCCTTGTGATGGTATATTGTTTATATAGCCGCCATGATATCCAGCTAGATGTAACAGTTTTTACAATTATCTAATGTTTACATTAATTTTTGTGGTGTCTTGGATGGAGTTAAAGGTTCATTGTTGTGTAGAATGGAAAGTTGAGGATCTCTCGTTCTCTAAATGACGACAGAGGACCATACTCTCAAAAGGTTTAGCATAACATCTCTTAGAGATGTAGATATGAAGGGTAGTTGGTTGTTTGGGTATTAGGATACTACTAGTCGTCCTAGAGGTAATCTGCCACTTGACTCTTATATAGTGCAAGACGAGGATTGCGTAGGTGTCGTGTAATGTAGCAGGTGGTACCATCTTCCCGTGGTCAGGGCTACGGCAAGTTCACGTTCTGAATTGGGTAACTCGGATCATAATGTTCCTTGTTCATCGTAAATTGAATTAGTGTATTATCTCTGCTCAGCCTTAACATAACTGCATTTCAGAAGTTATATTTACAAAGCAGGACGTAATAGGCATGTGTTAGTAAGTTCTGTATTGTTGGTTTGCATGACAGACGACTGACTCTCATAAATATTATTTTCTCCTAATGCTCTACCGATAGGCGTTTATGTATTCGGTCCATTAACAAATAGTGAAGATTTTCAGAGTTCGGTCATCGCTGCCGGGCAGTTGTTACAGTAAATGAACGAAATTTTCGTTGCGGGTTTCCTTGGCGATTTTTTTTTCTTGGATAAGTTTAGTTTTATCGTCTGATACACTTGGATCAGTGTTTCTCAAGCTTTCATGACTCTTCGCCTGTTGGCTTTCACGAAATACTCGCTCAACCCCCCCCCCCCCCCATTTCTTTTGAAGAATTTGACATTTTGTGTTTTGTTTTAGTATTGAGGATCAGCTAGTTTGTAATTTATGTAGCCTTGTACCTCGTGAGCATGGATGAAGACAAATTAGATAGAAATAATGTCAAAACATAACATGTATCAAGTGTATAAGTATTTATTTTGGCCAACACTTAGGTGAGCCAAAGCCAAATTACACCCAATATCATAGAAACCAAAAACACGTTAAATCTCGTAAACCCATTAGAACAAAAAAAATCATATGCAAACGATGAATTAAAACTGTCGAATCTGCTAATAATATTTAACTATTACCATACTGGAATTAAAGGATGATTTGAATCTTGTGCATTCAGCGAGGTGGATGCTGCTGCCATTCTTTCAGAAATTATAGGTTTCGGGGATAAAAGAGCACTACGCGAGTAGTTTTCTAGGATTCGTTAGATTACGATGTTTTGTGTCCAGTACAATGAGAGTTGAAAAGCCAACTTGGCAGAGATAAATAGAAGAGAAAATCCTGAAACGAAGTGCTCCCTCGCCAAGTTTTGGGTAGACTGGGAGTTATTTGACCCAGAGCTCTTCCATACTCATGGTTTCAAACTTATCATTTGCACTCGCGTCGCGCATAAATTCGATGGCTGCTTCTTGCACAGGATTCGTTAACTACCCCACATCAACGTTAAATGGATACCACGCCAATTTCCAACACAAAGATATGGAAAATGGCGCATAGATTCCTCGGCAACGGAATCCAGATGAGATAGATTTTTTCTTTGTGTCCAGACCATACTGATCAAGATCTTTCCTCTCAGCATGGAGTCCCTAGAGGTGAGACTATGAAAATGTTCTGCCGTTTCCAAAACCGAGTTTTCTCCTTGAGACCTCTGATGACATCATAATGCACAATGATTGCGTTTCTTGTAATTGTAAATTGAGTTTGTTGATAGTCTCGGAAATATGCACAAGGTACGCTAGTGAAAACTAAATCTTTTCGTTTGTAAATGCGTCATACAGATCTTGTTTCTGGCTTTATTGGGAAGAGTTACTCATCATATTTGCCACGTTCAGAGAGCTGTCTCGACAGGATTCCTTTTCAAGGCCAGCGGGCTTCCATGTGGAAGCAGGAGAATTTTATGATCAACTAAATCTGTGCAGAGAGCTGCAAAGAGGCCAGAATATAAAGATCTTCACAAAATAATCAACTTCTATTAACCAATTCAATGAATTGCGTAGGTCATCTTGAAAGATGAATTACATGTTTTCTTAAAGGGTTTTACCAGCAAGTGCTCATCTGTGGATGAGGCAAGAGTCCCAGTTATGGCTCCATTCTTTTCTTTGACCAATTCTATGAATCCCCAACGAGAGACAAGCATTGTTAGGGCACAGTCATTGGACACCGACATACGTTTCTCATGGAAGATAATTTTCTTGGGGAACTTTCAAAGATACTAGAAGCTTTTCACGTGGTCTCCAGTGCTTTCCAGAGAAAGATTCTTTCACAACTCCTTCATCCTCTAATGTAGGATAAACAAGCAGTTGAAAGCTTTGGTCAGCATCAGTGGTTTTGTTGTTCTGTTCCAAAGCGCTCGGATTCTCATTTGTATAATTTGTACTTTGTCATCTAGAAGTTCATCAACGCGACGCTTCAGTGTTACCAGAAAGTGACATCTTGGATGACTTTTTGTGGATCTGCGCCAAGCACAATATTTGTAGGTTTCTAGCATGATTTCATTAATCTCTTCAATAGTGAGCCGCCTTTGCTTTGGCAATAAGCAGTGACAACTAGTAAGATGCTTCCACCACTTTGAACGATTCCTGGTGAAAAGCTCCCGTGGTGTCCACAGTCATGTTTCAATTCTGTCTGGCTCCAAAGAACTTCTTTAGCTGGCCTTTGGTTGCTTTGTGGTTTGAATTTCGCGGTAATGACTTTAATATTGTTGTCAGGGATATGTGTGAGGAATTGATAACCAATGCTCGAGACAACCTGGGCTAGTTAAAGGGATTTTTAAGTAGGAGAAATTTGACATCGTTAAACGTAATAGTTGGGAATAAGTGGTCTTCTGTGAGGAAGGATAAGTGTATGACTTGACTGGGTCAAAGTGGCTGGGTCTACTTTGTATGTGGTGTGCAACTATCTGAGTGTTGGGGATGTGGTTGATAAATACCCTTCCAATGTTTCTAAAAGATGTTGAGTCTTGAGGGTTCTGATGTTAAGTGCTATTTTTTAGCCTGTTGACGTCTGTTTTGGGTGTACTTTTGAATTAATGGATTTGCTTCTAAAAGTCTTGAGATTGTGTTTTTTCTCTGCTGTGGTGATTACTGAATTCTTAGGCTCTTTCTGAGGCTGTTCATTATGTGGTTGCTCTGAGGCTGTTCATTATGTGGCTGCTTAGGGTAGTGAGATCCCAGTGTGTTAGGCCTAATCGGTGTCAGTTTTGGTCAAATCATCGACGGTAGCACCAGAGAAGACTTGGTTTTGGTAGAAGGGAAGGAGTAGTATCTTGGGGAGAGTGTGATTTAGAGACTGTTGACAGCTGCATATGATTTGCTGATGTATGTGCCCTATCTCTGTGTCTGTGACGGATTGATGATGGCAATTTTTCGCGTATGTGTGATTAGTGAGTTTCTGAAAGTGTCCCAATGGGACTTCTTGTAATGATAATGAGGTTATTAGATGAGAGTTGAAGGTAGAAGGGAATGTAATCGGAACCCCATAGAGACCTGGGAGATAAAAATTGAAGGTAATTGCTGCCCCTCTGCTGAAGACAATGTCTAGTCTGCTTTTACGTGTTCAAGGAGAGTAGCGGTCAGGCGGTGGTTATTGTAGTAGCCGAACACGTTGGATTGCAATATTTTAGGTATTTAATTTTTGGAAAAAATCAAATGATTTAAGTTTGCCTAGATAAACCAATTTCATTCGATTGTGATTATTTTTGACGAGTTGTCTGGTCATGGGTCGAGGACGGTCTGGGGTTTGACGGGGAAGTGTCTTCGTCGAGGTATTGAATTTCAATGTTGGAAAGTGTATTGATGGAGAAGTTATCGGATGAGTTAACGGTCTGATTCTGGAGGTCCTCCAGGAAGACCAGGTTCAGTGTGGGGGAGGAAGGAGGAGAGGAATTGATAAGTGGGGACCTGGAGTAAGTGGGAGTGGTAGTTTGGGAGGTGATGGGAGTCGTGGTAAAGAATGTAGAATTTTAGGAAAATTGAGGAAAGCTTTGTAGTAGTACTGATGGTGGCCTGGGACGTTGGATTTGTGGTAGAGCTTAGGGAAGCGGGGATGTCAGGATGATTGGTAAGATTTTTAGTGGGGAGTGAGTGGTTGTTGGGAAGGGAAGCAACAAGTTCAGGAGTCTTTAAAGTTGGTAAGTTGTTGTGTGTTGTAAGTAAAAAAAAAACAAAAAAAAACCGTAACCTCTTTGCTCAGGATAATGGATTTTAAAAAACCTACATGCATTTTTGTTTGAAGCGTGAGGAAGTCATTGAAATTTGTTTGGAGTTTCTTGAGACTATGAAAAGGTCCAGATGTTTCCGAAGCAGTTTTCTCCTTGAAACTTTTGATTGCATAATACGCTATGATAATTGCGTTTCTAACTTGTAGCTGTAGATTGAGGTTGTTGATACCCAGAAATGTGCACAAGGTACGCTCGTGAAAACTAAAACTTTTCTCCTGTAAATGCGTCTTACAGTTCTACTTGTTTATGGCTTTATTGAAAAGAATTGCTCTCTATCTTGCGTTCATAGAGCCGACCCTGCATATATCATTTTGAAGGTCAGAGGACATCCATGTGGAAACGGGAGAGCTTTGTGATGAGGTCCAACATCTGTGTAGAGATGCAAAGAATATAAAGAGCTCTTTACAAAATAAACAACTTTTATTGCCAAATTCAACAAATTGTGTAGGTCATTAGGAAGTTGAATTACTCATGTTTTCTGTAGAGTCTTGGCAGCAAGTGCTCCTCTGTGGACGATGCAAGAGTCCCAGTTACGGATCCATTCATTTCTTTGAACAATTCTATGAATCCGAGCGAGACATAAGCATCGTTAGTGCACAGTCATTGGAGACTCCGACAATCATTTCCCATGAAATGTAATTCTCTTGAAAAAACGACTTGCATTGATACCAGAAGCTTTTCATGTGGTCTCCAGTGCTTTCGAGAAAATCATTTCGTATTTCGCAACTCCATCCTCTAATCGAGGATAAACAAGCAGTTGAAAGCTTTGATCAGCATCAGTGGTTTCATCGTACTGTGTTCCAAAACAGTGGGATTATCTGTATCATGATTCGTTTTGTAATGTCTAAAAGTTCATCAACGCAACGCTTCAATGTGTTACCAAAAAGTGAAATCTTGGGTAACTTTGTGGCTCTGCGCCGCTAAGCACAATATTTGCATGACTCTACAAGAATGATTTCAAGTCTTCAATAAAGTAAGCCTTCTTTGCTTTGGCAATAATCATTGACAACTCATCAGATGGTTCCACCACTTTGAACGACTCCTGGTGAATAGCTCCTGTGGTGTCCAACGTCATACGTTCAACTCTTTAATTAAAATGTCTGGCTGCGAAGAACTTTTTTACCGTAAGTCTGGGTGCGACAAACTTCTTTAGCTTGCCTTTAGTTGTCTTGTGGTTTGAAGAGCGCGGTAATGCATTTAATGGTGTTATCAGGAATGTCAGAAATTGAAAACTAATGTCCGAGGTACCTGGGGCAACTTAAAGGGATTTTAGGAGAAATTAGACACCGTTGAACGTAATAGTTACCAGTAAGTAGTCTTATGTGAGGGAATACAAGTGTATGATTTGATCTAGGTAAAAGTGACTGGGTCTACTTTGTAATTACTGTGCAACGATTTGAGTGTTCTTATAAGGTAAGGGATTTGGCGATACGGTTGCAAAATACACGCCCAGTGTGTCTGATAGAACTTGACAATAACTCGAGGGTTTTGATGTCATGTGCTGTGTTTGGGATACGTTACTCTATATATTTCGACTTGTACATTTACTTACGTTTTATTTATATGCCATCGACTTTTACATATACATATGTTTTATATACGTCATCGACTTGTACATTTACTTACGTTCTACTTACATGCCATCGACAGGTTAGGTTACGTAAGGCTTGAAATGATAATCATAGAAAATGGTAAAAATTAGTCCTTGTAGAAAATGGTAAACTTTTAGGGGTAACAGATACATGTTATGAATTTTTTAGGGTTGAAAAAGTTGGGATAAGTTTCTCTCTCTCTCTCTCTCTCTCTCTCTCTCTCTCTCTCTCTCTCTCTCTCTCTCTCTCTCTCTCTCTCTCTCTCTCTCTATATATATATATATATATATTGACTTTTACATTTATTTACGTTTGATTTATTTGTCATGGACTTGTACATTTACTTACGTTTTATCTATAAACAATCGTCTTGTAAATTTACTGAGGTTTTTTTTATATGCCATCGAATTATACATTCACTTACGTTTTATTTTTATACCATCGACTTGGATATTTACTTATGTTTGATTTATTTGCCATCGACAGGGTAGGATATGTTAGGCTTGAAATAATAATCACATAAAATGGTAGAAATTCTTCATTGTTACACCTAAAAAGTTTACCATTTTCTACAAACACGTTATGAATTATCTAGTGTTTAAAAAGTTGTAATACGTTACTCTATACATATGTCTTGTACATACGTTTTATTTACATGCCACCGACAGGTTAGGTTACGTTAGGTTTGAGTTGATAATCACAGAAAATGGTAGAAAATAGTAACTGTTGAAAATGTTAAACTTTTTAGGGGTAAGAAACATGTGAATTTTTTAGGGTTTAAGAAGTTGGGATACGCTACTCTCTATATATAAACTTGTACATTCACTTTCGTTTTTATAAGCCATTGACTTGTAAATTTCCATAAGTTTTATTCATATGCCATCGAATTATACATTCACTTACGTTTTATTTTTATACCAGCGACTCGTACATTTACTTACATTTTATTCATGTGCGATCGATAGTCTAGGTGACGTTAGGCTTGAAATCATAATCACAGAAAATGGTAAGTTATTCAGTGTAGAAAATGGTAAACTTTTAAGGGTTAACAAACACATGTTAGGAAATTTTTAGTGTAAGAAGTTTGGATACGTTACTCTATATATATATATCGACTTTTACATTTACTTACCTTTTATTAATATACCGTCGACATGTACATTTACTTAAAATCTATTTATAAGCCATCGACCTGTACATTTACTTACGATTTATTTATATGACAACGAATTGTAATTTTACTTACATTTTATTTATATGCCATCGACAGGTTAGGTTACGTTAGGCTTAAAATGATAATCACAGAAAATGGTAAAAATTAGTCATTGTAGAAAATGGTAAAATTTTTAGGGGTAAGAAACAAATGTTAGGAATTCTTTAGGGTTTAAGAAGTTGGGATACGTTACTCTACATACATTGCCTTGTACATTTACTTACGTTTTATTTATATGCCATCGACTCGTACATTTACTTACATTTTATATATAAGCCATTGACTTGTATAACTAGATGGCATATAAATAAACAGTAAGTAAATGTACATTTTCTTACGTTTTATTTATATGCCAGCGACTCGTACATATACTTACGTTTTATTTATATGCCATCGATTTATACATTCTTTCGTTTTATTTGTATGCCATCGACTTGTATATTTACGTACGTTTCATTTATATGCCAGTGACTCTACATTTACTTACGTTTTATTCATATGACATCGACTTGTACATTTACTTTCGTTTTATTTATATGCCATCGACATGTACATTTACTTACTATTTATTCATAAGCTATCGTCTTCTACATTTACTTAGGTTATATTTATATGCCATCAACTTATACATGTACTTACGGTTTATTTATATGCCATCGAATTGTATATTAACTTGCTTTCTATTTATAAGCCATCGACTTGTACGAGTCGCTGGCATATAAATGAAACGTAAGAAAATGTACATTTACTTAAGATTAATTTACGTGCCATTGACGGGTTAGGTTACGTTAATCTTGAAATGATAATCACAGAAAATGGTAAAAATTAGTCGTTGTTACGCCAAAAAAAGTTTACGATTTTCTACAAACACGTTATGAATTTTTGGGTGGTTTAAGAAGTTGGAATACGTTACTCTCTCTCTCTCTCTCTCTCTCTCTCTCTCTCTCTCTCTCTATATATATATATATATATATATATATATATATCGACTTGTACATTTACTTTCGTTTTATTTATATACCATTCACTTGTACATTGTTTACGTTTGACTTAATAAGCGATCGACTTGTACATTTATTTACGTTTTATTTATATGCCATTAGATTATATATTTACGTACGTTTCATTTTTATGCCAGCGACTAGTATATTTACTTACATTTTATTTATATGCCAACCACATTTTAGGTTACGTTAAGCTTGAAATGATAATAGAAAATGGTAAAAATTGGTCTTTGTTACCCCCAAAAATTTTACCATTTTCTACAAACACAGTGGATTTTTTAGGTGTAAGAAGTTGGGATACGTTACCCTGCATATATCGACTTTTACAATTACATATCTTTTATATATATGCCATCGACTTGTATATATACTTACGTTTTATTTATATGCAATCGACTTACACAATTACTTACGTTTTATTTATTTGCCAGCGACTCGAACATTACGTTTTGTTTATGTCATCGACTTGTACATTTATTTACGTTTTATTTATATGCCATCGACAGGTTAGGTTACGTTAGGCTTGACATGATAATCACAGAAAATGGTAAAAATTAGTCATTGCAGAAAATGGGGAACTTGTTAGGGATAAGAAACACGTTATGAATTTTTTAGGGTTTAAGGTGTTGGGATACGTTACTCTATATATATCGACTTGTACAATTACTTATGTTTTATATGTATGCCATCGACTTATACATTTACTTACGTTTCATTTATATGCCAGCAAATCGTACATTTGCCTTTTATTTATTACCCATCGACTTGTACAAGTCGATGACATAAAATAAAACGTAAGTGAATGTACAAGTCGATAACATACATAAAACGTAAGTAAATGTACATGCCATCGACTTGTACATTTACTTGTCGATCGATAATGGTTCACTGATGTTCACCACCATCACCGTGTGTGAGGAAGGGATGGTCGGCCGCGCGTCATCGAAAGCGAGAGTGAGGAGGAGGAGGAGGTGGCTGGCTGGGTTTGTGTGTGGTATGCGCCTGGGGCGGTTGGGTTAGGTTCGGTTAGGCACGAAAACCATAAGAGTCTTGTCATACTTGTACGAATGCCTGTGGAGTTCCTTGGTCGTAGGAGCTTGGTTCTCCTTTTTGTTGTTGGTTTGTTAGGTCTCCCTGTACCGTCGTCTAAGTTTCTGCCTCGGCAAGTACATGCATCCTGTCGCTCGGCCATGCGCGTGCGAATCGTAGTATTAGTGTTCGACCCCAATGCCGCCGCCGCAGCAACAACATCAGTGGCAGCTGCATTAGTAGTATCCTTCTTCAATTCCATTAGACCCAGTCTAATGATATCCTTGGTCTGTCTTTTCGAAGACATTCTTATCCATATGGAACCGTCATGGCACCCGCTGCGGCACGGGGGAGACGACGCCTTGCCGTTTATGGCTTTTTCCTATTGTGTGTTGCCTACCTTCCCCCGACGCTTCAATGCAGCACATTTCCTGAGAATTCCACAAGATGGGATTTTCTCCTTGTTTTAAAAAGGTGCGGGATGTTGTGGTGGCACCCGCTCCAGCCAATTGTTATGATGATTAGACCAGAGCTTCTGCCTCGGCAAGTACATGCATCATGTCGCTTGACCGTGCGCGTGCGAATCGTAGGTCTTAGTGTTCTACACCAATGCCCCAGCAGCAGCAAAGGGAGGAAATTGGGTAGAGTTGAGAGCTACAGTTGCTACTTTATCCCATCCCAAATACGGATCAACCAAAACCTGATGTGCTGTATCGAACCGTTTGCATACAACTTGCGTATCAGCCTGGGTGCCGTGAGTGGCAGAGCAGTCTCCTCACTGTGATCCACTAAGGTTTAACCCGGAAAAAGGGTAGGGGATTTGTCACGCCAATCGATGGCAAAAGCCCTTGCATAGTAGACATATGGATTAAGATGAGTTGTGTATTTCGCCACCGTAACTGGACCTCCTTCTCGCTCTCACTTTCATTGCCGGCGTAGGAGGAGGCTGGCTGGGTGTGTGTGGTACGGAATATGAGAGCGCGCGGGCGGTGGGGGAAAGGGAGGCGCTTTGGGGGGGAGGGGGGTTGCCGCTCTACTCCTCCTCCGCCGCCACCGGCCTGCTCCCTCGCTCGCGTATGACAATGTTATTAAAACAACCGCCAATCTAGTGAGTGACGTCAGATTCCACGGATGCAATGTGGGACGATCGACAATGGTTCACTGATGTTCACCACCACCAACATGTGTAAGGAAGGGAGCGAGGTGGTTCGGCCGAGCGTCATCGAAAGCGAGAGTGAGGAGGTGGCATGCTGGCTGGTTGGCTCGGTGTGTGTGTGGTATGCGCCCGTACATTTACTTACGTTTTATTTATATGCCATCGACATGTGTATTTCGCCACCGTAAGTAATCGTACAAGTCAATAGCATTGTACGTAAGTAAATGTACAACTAACCTAACGTAAGTGGACCCCCTACGCCGGCATTGAGAGTGAGGAGGGTGGCTGGCTGGGTGTGTGTGGTATGGAATGCGAGACCGCGCGGATGTGGAGGTTGGGGGGGGGGGGTTGGCGGTCCTCCTCCTCCGCCCCCGCCACCTCCCGCTCTCTCGCTCGCGTACGAATACGTTACTAAAACAACCGCCAATCTAGTGAGTGATGTCAAACTCCACGGATGCAATGTGGGTCGATCGATAATGGGCCACTGATGTTCACCACCACCACCGTGGGTGAGGAAGGGAGGGAGGTGGGTCGACCGCGCGTCATCGAAAGCGAGAGTGATGAGGAGGTGGCTGGCTGGCTCGGTGTGTGTGTGTGTGGTATGCGCGCGGGAGGGAGTGGGATCGGCCGCCGCCGCTCTCTCGCTTAGGTTAGGTTAGGTGCGATCCGCTAAGGTTTAACCCCAAAAAGGTTAGGGGATTTGTCACTCCAATCGATGGCAATATCCTACATAAATAGATATAAAACACACTCGAGCTATTTTCAACGACAGGCAGGTACTCGAAACTGATGATGATGATGAGAGAGACAGTGAGGATTGTGTGTGTGTGTGTGTGTGTGGTGGGTATGTATGCGCGCTCGGGGAGGGAGCAAAAATGTCAGCCAGCCGATCGCTCCCTTACGTACCTCCTCACTTCAGAGAGGTCCACTAATGATGATGTTCACCACCATACGTGTGGAGAGAGAGAGTCCTTGGTTAACGGAGGAAAAACTTGGGGAAATTTTTCGCCGGAAAATTTCCCTGTATCCTCCTCCTGTTAGGTCCCTCCATCAGTCGCTCCTTTCCGTACCTCCTCCTCACATCACAGATGTGGGTTCATTGCTCTAGGTGAGAATGTCGCCCCAAAAATATCGTCCCTTACCTCTGCTATAAGAGGAACTATTGATCGGACACACCACCAGGCATTAAAAGTGGTTTCCCTCCCCTTGTGACTCATATAATGTTCTCAGGTAAGAAGGAAACTCGTTGCGGACGCTACTAGCGTCGATAATTGTAAGGTGATGTTTCCCCATTACCTTCCATGCAAGGAGGAGGAGGGTGCCATGTTTTTCAGCTCCGACCCTCAATGTCCCATAGGCTGAGAGACAAGGAGAGCAAGGTGACGGAGCGTCTCCGGGACCATTTTTGCCCTCCGACACTTATGTGCGTGATAGGCCGAGAGGTAAGGAGCGAAAAGTAACGGAGCGTCTCCGGGACCATTTTTGCCCTCCGACACTATGTGCGTGATAGGCCGAAAAGTAAGGAGCGATAAGTAACGGAGCGTCTCTTGGACCATTTTTGCCCTCCGACACTCTGTGTGCGGTAACCTGAGAAGTAAGGAGCGAAAAGTAACAAAGCGTCTCCGGGACCATTTTTGCCCTCCGACACTATGTGCGTGATAGGCCGAGAAGTAAGGAGCGAAAAGTAACGGAGCTTCTCCGGGACCATTTTTGCCCTCCGACACTCTGTGCGCGGTAACCTGAGAAGTAAGGAGCGAAAAGTAACGGAGCTTCACCGGGACCATTTTTGCCCTCCGACACTATGTGCGTGATAGGCCGAGAGGTAAGGAGCGAAAAGTAACGGAGCGTCTCCGGGACCATTTTTGCCCTCCGATACTCTGTGCGCGCTAACCTGAGAGGTAAGGAGCGCAAATTTACGGAGCGCCCCTGGTGGCATTTTTGCGCTCCAACACTGTGCGCGCTAACCTGAGAAGTAGAGAACGGAAGGTGACGGAGCGCATCCGAGGCCATTTTTGCCCTCCTACACTGTGCGCGTAACCTGAGAAGTAAGGAGCGAAAAGTAACGGAGCGTCTCCGGGACCATTTTTGCCTTCCGACACTATGTGCGTGATAGGCCGAGAGGTAAGGAGCGAAAAGTAACGGAGCGTCTCCGGGACCATTTTTGCCCTCCGACACTCTGTGCGCGCTAACCTGAGAAGTAAGGAGCGCGAAGTGACGTAGCGTATCCAAGGCCATTATTGCCCTCCGATACTCTGTGCGCGCTAACCTGAGAGGTAAGGAGTGAAAAGTAACGGAGCGTCTCCGGCACCATTTTTGCCCTCCAACACTCTGTGCGCGGTAAACTGAGAAGTAAGGAGCGAAAAGTAACGGAGCTTTTCCGGGACCATTTTTGCCCTCCGACACTATGTGCGTGATAGGCCGAGAAGTAAGGAGCGAAAAGTAACGGAAATGTCTCCGTCACCATTTTTGCCCTCCAACACTCTGTGCGCGGTAAACTGAGAAGTAAGGAGCGAAAAGTAACGGAGCTTCTGCGGGACCATTTTTGCCCTCCGACACTATGTGCGTGATAGGCCGAGAAGTAAGGAGCGAAAAGTAACGGAACGTCTCCGTCACCATTTTTGCCCTCCAACACTCTGTGCGCGGTAAACTGAGAAGTAAGGAGCGAAAAGTAACGGAGCTTCTGCGGGACCATTTTTGCCCTCCGACACTATGTGCGTGATAGGCCGAGAAGTAAGGAGCGAAAAGTAACGGAGCGTCTCCGGGACCATTTTTGCCCTCCGACACTATGTGCGTGATAGCCGAGAGGTAAGGAGCGAAAAGTAACTGAGCGTCTCCGGGACCATTTTTGCCCTCCGACACTCTGTGCGCGCTAACCTGAGAGGTAAGGAGCGCAAATTTACGGAGCGTCTCCGGGACCATTTTTGCCCTCCGACACTATGTGCGTGATAGGCCGAGAGGTAAGGAGCGAAAAGTAACTGAGCGTCTCCGGGACCATTTTTGCCCTCCGACACTATGTGCGCGCTAACCTGAGAGGTAAGGAGCGCAAATTTACGGAGCGCTTCTGGTGGCATTTTTGCACTCCGACACTCTGTGGGCGCTAACCTGAGAGGTAAGGAGCGGAAAGCGACGGAGCGTATCCAAGGCCATTTTTGCCCTCCGATACTCTGTGCGCGCTAACCTGAGAGGTAAGGAGTGAAAAGTAACGGAGCGTCTCCGGGACCATTTTTGCCCCCCGACACTATGTGCGTGATAGGCCGAGAAGTAAGGAGCGAAAAGTAACGGAGCGTCTCCGGCACCATTTTTGCCCTCCGACACTATGTGCGTGATAGGCCGAGAGGTAATGAGCGAAAAGTAACTGAGCGTCTCCGGGACCATTTTTGCCCTCCGATACTATGTGCGTGATAGGCCGAGAAGTAAGGAGCGGAAAGTGACGTAGCGTATCCAAGGCCATTTTTGCCCTCCGATACTCTGTGCCCGCTAACCTGAGAGGTAAGGAGCGCAAATTTACGGAGCGCCTCTGGTGGCATTTTTGCGCTCCAACACTCTGTGCGCGCTAACCTGAGAGGTAAGGAGCGGAAAGTAACGGAGCGTCTCCGGACCATTTTTGCCCTCCGGATACTCTGTGCGCGCTAGCCTGAGAGGTAAAGAGCGCAAATTTACGGAGCGCTTCTGGTGGCATTTTTGCACTCCGACGCTCTGTGGGCGCTAACCTGAGAGGTAAGGAGCGGAAAGTAACGGAGCGTCTCCGGGTCCATTTTTGCCCTCCGACACTCTGTGCGCGTAACCTGAGAAGTAAGGAGCGAAAAGTAACGGAGCTTCTCCGGGACCATTTTTGCCCTCCGACACTATGTGCGTGATAGGCCGAGAAGTAAGGAGCGAAAAGTAACTGAGCGTCTCCGGCATCATTTTTGCCCTCCAACACTCTGTGCGCGGTAAACTGAGAGGTAAGGAGCGCAAATTTACTGAGCACTTCTGGTGGCATTTTTGCACTCCGACACTCTGTGGGCGCTAACCTGAGAGGTAAGGAGCGGAAAGTGACGTAGTGTATCCAAGGCCATTTTTGCCCTCCGATACTCTGTGCGCGCTAACCTGAGAGGTAAGGAGCGAAAAGTAACGGAGCGTCTCCGGGACCATTTTTGCCCTCCGATACTATGTGCGTGATAGGCCGAGAAGTAAGGAGCGAAAAGTAACGGAGCGTCTCCGGCACCATTTTTGCCCTCCAACACTCTGTGCGCGGTAAACTGACAAGTAAGGAGTGAAAAGTAACGGAGCGTTTCCGGGACCATTTTTGCCCTCCGATACTATGTGCGTGATAGGCCGAGAAGTAAGGAGCGGAAAGTGACGTAGCGTATCCAAGGCCATTTTTGCCCTCCGATACTCTGTGCGCGCTAACCTGAGAGGTAAGGAGCGCAAATTTACGGAGCGTCTCCGGGACCATTTTTGCCCTCCGACACTCTGTGCGCGCTAACCTGAGAAGTAAGGAGCGAAAAGTAACGGAGCTTCTCCGGGACCATTTTTGCCCTCCGACACTATGTGCATGGTAGGCCGAGAGGTAAGGAGCACAAATTTACGGAGCGCTTCTTGTGACATTTTTGCGCTCCGACCCCTCTGTGCGCGCTAAGCTGAGAGGTAAGGAGCGCAAATTTACGAAGTGCTTCTGGTGGCATTTTAGGATGGGTGGTACGGCGGAAATCGTCATAAATACACCCACTCCCCCCACCCCCAAGAGAGAGAGATAATATGAAGCTCCTCCGACTGCTTTTGGCTGCTGCCTCACCAGGACTACAGGTGCCAAATGTTTCTGAGGAGGAGGACTGGGACAAACATCTCTACCCACGGTCTGTGTTATTTACTGGTACAACCGTGGGGAGTTGATGATGAAGAAAGAGAAAACGAGTTTGTGAGGTGTTTTGCTTAAGATAAGGTAATAAATAACTGTTGTTGGTTTGTGAGACGACGGTACGGGGAGACCTAAGTTTCTACCTCTGCGCCTGGGCAGGTACATGCTATTATACTACCATGTCGCTTGGCCGTGCGCGTGCGAATCGTAGTAACAGTGATCTGCCCCAAAACCACAGGAGCCTCCTTCAATGCAACGTCGTCCTCCTCATGAATGAGAAGAAATGATATCGTTGGTGTGTCTTTTCGAAGACGTACTACTACTATTACTACTACTACTACTACTATCTTCCTCCATTATATGGAACCGTCACGGCATATGCTGCGGCACGGGGGAGACGACGCCTCACCGTGGAAGTAATAAGCACTTTTCGTAAGTGTCTTTCTTCCTGGTGTAAGCGCGGCCTGCCTTCCTCCGTCGCCTTCAAGTCAACGCTCTTTTTTCTTGATCTATCAGGAAACTTTCTTATTAGTCTTGTGCTAAAGAAAGGAAAACCTTATATTTTTTCCTCTCTCATCCTGACACGGCTGGTTTGTGACTCCGTTGCGGCAAGAGCAAATGCCTCTCTTGAGCGACAACCGTAACGGAAAGGAGTATTATGATGGAGCAGCAAATGAAATGTTTGTGTTCTCCAAGAATGATGTTAAAGGGCGTTGCTTGGCACGTGTGTGTGCAGAAGCAATGTAAGTAAAGTTGACTTCTGTTACCATAGAGGCATCGAAGTTGATGATGGACAGAAAGAGAAATAAGAATGTCTCATTTGTTTGAGGCGAGGTGAGATTGGTTGGTTAGTTGGTCGGTCGGTCGTTTGCTTAAGAAGGTTGTTGTGTTGTGCAAGTACAGGGGGTGAGTGAGCCGAGTTTCTACCTCGGCACCTCGGCAAGTATAACATCGATGGCTTGGCCTTGCGCGTTCGAATTGTAGTAACAGTGATCTGCCCCCAATTCTGCAGCAGCCTCCTTCAATGCAACTTCCTCCTCCTCTGACTCCTCTTCAGTGAGAACACTAAAGGATCTGATGGCATGCATGCATTGTTGTGAGTGCGGGGTAGTGCTGTAGTTGTGGGTGTACTTACGCCGTGAGAGGTTGGTTGTTTTGCATCATATCCTCTAGCGTCTTACACCGGAGCAGCAGCAGCCGCCGCCGGCCAAGTGTTTATCATTATTATGACTAGTTAGCAGAACACGGACCAAAACCTCGAGTTAAGGGGCCTAAATGAATGCCTGTTTTGATCCCATCAAAAGGTGTTGGTTGCTATAGACAGCAGGACGGTGGCTATGGAAGTTGGAATCCGCTAAGGAGTGTGTAACAACTCACCTGCCGAAGCAACTAGCAGCCCTTAAAATGGTATGGCGCCCGAGCATTCTCCCGATACTCGACCGCCGGGGCACTAATGGTCCGACACGTATGTGGTCGGGCCTCGAAGCCCCGGTGAGTAGGAGGGTCGCTGTGGTGTGCGTTGAAGGGTACGGCCTGGAGCCGCCACTGGTGCAGATCTTGGTGGTAGTAGCAAATCATCGAGAGAGACTCTCCTCGAAGGCCGAGGCGGAGAAGGGTTCCATGTGAACATCAGTTGGACATGGGTTAGTCGATCCTAAGCCCAAGGCGAGAGCCTGATCCCACGTTAGAGGCAACGACCACAAGCGAGAAAGTGGAGGGGTTGGTTGGTTGGTAGTAGTAGTAGTAGTTTTTGAAGCTTTATAGCTCAGAGCTGCTGCTGCTGCTGATGCCGTGGCCTCTTCGTCTTTTTCCCGCAAAGGTGAGCGGTTGCGAATTGTCATGGAATGACGTGTTGACAGCGGCCTTAGTAGTAACAGTAATCATAATAATCATGATATTGCTGCTGTTATTACGAGACCCATTTTTTGTTGACATTAGTTCCTTGATACCCCACCGGGAGTTGCTAGATGGGTTCAGTGGCGAAAGGGAATACGGTTATAATTCCGTAACCTGGCCCCGGACACCAAACAGGTGACTGTGGCAGCATCGAAAAGCTTCTCGATGTAACATGGTCTGACTGCCTTGCTCCTCTTCTTCTTAATACTTCTACGTCTTGTGTCCGTTGTACGACTGTCTGTCTCTGAATGCTTGCTTCTTGCATCATCATCATCAGCAGCAACAACATTAGCAGGATTAGTAGGAAGGAGGAGGGGGAGTTGGAGTTTATGGCAGCAGCGTGCATGGGAATGCCGTTGATAATTTTGTTGCGGCTGCAGTCGTGACATACCTGTACAGGAACCCGGTAACGGGAACCAGCTCGCGTACGCCGGCGGTGGACCGGGAAAAAGTTTCCTTTTCTGTTTAAGGCGCCGTGACCCTGGAAGCCATTCGCCGGAAGAAAGGGTGCTTGTAAAACGGTTAGCCGTAGAGCGCCGCGGTTCTTGCGGCGTCCCGTGCTCCATTGCCGGTCCTTGAAAACGCGAGGGAAGGTAACTGAGGTAGAGCAGACTTTTCCTCCCAATAAAGTCGGCTGCGCCTAGTCTCGGGCCAGCACGTACCAATATCCGCATCTGGTCTCCAAGGTAAGAAGCCTCTGGACGATAGATTAATGTAGGTAAGGGAAGTGGGCAAGTTAGATCCGTAACTTCGGGACAAGGATTGGCTCTGAGGGTTGAGCCAGTCGGGCCTGTGCAGGAAGCGGGCCTGGGTTCAGGCGCAGGACTGGACAAGGTGAAAGAGGTTGTGGTGGTGGTGTTGGACCTGATGTTGTTGTCGTCAAGTCCTCTGCATCATCATAGCAAAGCTCTTCTTCTTCCTCACCCACCACCCATTGTTGGCACATCTCTGTGTTGCCCCTGCAAGGTGCTGCTTCTTCTTCTGTGCTGCTGTTGTTGATGTAACATGTTGTAACATGGTATTATTAACATACGTGCAGGCAGGGTCGTAGTCGTCGTCGTTGACGCAGGCAAGCAAGGCAGTAGTAATGTGTCGGCGTCTTTGGGTGGCTAAGGTGAAGGGGT